>NC_081183.1:22697767-22870790 GCF_029867415.1 Vicia villosa | reverse complement strand
AAGATTAGAGGGCCTTCACCGGGAAGACATCCTCCATCCTATCTTATGTTGCACTCAAATCCGGGTATAGGATTTCTCACCACAAGGGGGAATCAAGCCCTTTCCCGATACAGAATAAACAAAATAAACAAATATATATGCAACAAACACATGATATGACACAGAGGTTAGGCAGGACCTCTCTTGTTTGAGGGGGAATTTGGCATCCCTAATTCCTCATTGGGGCTGGACCAGCAACAGGTCAACCATTGGTTTGGATGAAAAACCAAGGTTTTGAACACTTATATCCCCAGCAGAGTCGCCATTTTTCTGTGGTGGTCGTTTTCTTTACCTCCCCGTTTCACTTGGGAGGACGGCACGCTAAACCCTTCACGCGAAATTTGGAAGGAGAATGCGCCCGTGGTGGGATGAATTTTATTTCAGTTCTTCCTACGATATCACACGAACTTTCTTATTTGTCCTACGAGTAGGAAAGGGAAAAAAAGATCTCAACTAAACCCTAGGAGTTTGCTAAGTGTGGGGATTTACACCTAGACTAGAAATTCTGGAGTCCGGGAGGTCGGTTATACATAGGGAAGTGTTTAAACACCCTACATATCTGTAGTACTCTACAGGAACCTTCTCTGTGTCATTGTGATTGTGTTTATTGCTAATGATTGGGAAAGTTTCTCCTTTGTATTAGGAGAGAGAATTGAATTGATTTTAAAAGACAGACAGACAGACAAACTGACTATTTTTGGTATTTTATTAGCTCGCTGAGATTCCTTGTGAACCTCATGCCTACATATCCCTAGTGGAAGTCAGAGCTTAATGTAGTTCGGGGAACTAACTAGGGAAATTAATTATTTTTGGTGCCTTGCTTGAAGCTCAAGGTTGAAGCTTGGAATTAAATCTCTGTTTACAGTAAAGAGACATGAAATTATCTCTACAGAGAGGTATTTGTACTATTCTACCACAAACATTTAAAGGAGTGACAGAATAACTGAATTCATTTCATTCAAGAGGGGGACCTTACTTGTGTATGTGCAAGTATACCAGTCAAATGCCTCTTAAATGAAAGAAAGATGCTCATCCAAATTAGGGAAAGTTACCACATGTCTGGGTTTTACTGCCAGCTCATGCCTTTCAAAATCCTAAATGGGAGACTTGATTAAAATTGAAATGAAATGTTTGTTTGTTTGAATGTGGTAGAGTAGTAAAAATATCTCTCTATGGAGATAAGCTATGTCTATCTACTGTATAAAAGATTTGACTTTTAGCTGGCTTGTATGAGGCCCAAGCTTGAGGCTTTTTGATTGATTAATTAATATTATTGACTCTGGGAGATGACTCCACTGGGAATTAATTACAGGGTATTTTTGTGTTCTGTACAAAGCCCAGAATTGAGGCTGACTCTACTTAGGGAGACTCTATTTGTGTGTCTTGTACAAGGCCCAAGGTTGTGGCTAACTGTTGAGGATAATTGAATGACTCTATTTTATGTGCCTTGTACAAAGCCCAAGGTTGTGGCTAACTCTAGCTAGGGGAAAACATTATTTTCTGCCTTGTACAAAGCCCAAGGTTGTGGCGGACTCTTAAATGAATTAAGTATGGATGATTATATGGGGAAAGATCCTAAGTGTTAGGAATCTTTGACACATGAAAGATATGGTTTATCTGCCTTGTACAAAGCCCAAGGTTGTGGCTACTGAGTGATGAAGGACTCACTGGGGAGACTCTATTATCTGCCTTGTACAATGCCCAAGGTTGAGGCTGACTCTTGACAGGGGAGTTTTATTGTTTGGGTGCCTTGTATGAAGCCCAAGGTTGAGGCTAACTGTTTTTGTTGGTTTTGACTCTACTGAGGAGGTTTTATTTATTAAAAGACTGTTTTTCTTTGGAAGCTAACCCTTTCCAGGGATTTTGACTCAGCTGGTGAATTTGTCTGTTAAAAGACTGACTTTATCATGTTTTTTGGAGGCTGACCCTTTCCAGGGATTTTGACTCTTTTGGGGAAATTATCTCCTAAGAGAATGAAATTATTTATTAGTTAATTTTGGAGGCTAACCCTTTCCAGTGGTTTTGATAGAAGTTGATTTTAATTGACTTTGGAGGCTAACCCTTTCCAGGGGTTTTGACATTTTAGACAGATGTTGGAGGCTAACCCTTTCCAGGGGTTTTTATAGAAGTTGATTTTAATTGACTTTGGAGGCTAACCCTTTCCAGGGGTTTTGACATTTTAGACAGATGTTGGAGGCTAACCCTTTCCAGGGGTTTTTATAGAAGTTGATTTTAATTGACTTTGGAGGCTAACCCTTTCCAGGGGTTTTTATTAAAATGAATGGCAGAAAGATTATCTAATGGAGACTTCTTGTTTAAAGCCCAAGATGAAGGCTGACTCAATGCTGAGGATGACCAAACATGGATCCTAGACTCTGCTAAGGAAGATTGATGAAGATGAGGGTGACAGAGACTGTCCATGTCTCTCATTCCAAAAATGTACTCAATGTGAAATTGAGACAAACTTAGCTTGTTTAAAGTCTGGTTTTAAATTGGAAGAAACTCACCAGGGTAGGCTAAAAGGTGACTAAAGACCTGTTCCTATGTTTATAAGAAACCTGATGGGTCCTTGTATACAAGCTCAAGAGGAAGCTGGAAATGCTTTTAAGAAGCCTGTGGGTCCTTGTACAAAGCCCAAGAGGAGGCTAATCGAGGGTCCTTGTTATAGCACAAGAGAAAGCTATGTAGTTTTGAACTTATTTTGGCTCTAAGCAAATGGGTAAGAGGTTTCACCGGGAATAATTCCTCTTTGGGTGGATGTGTCCTATTATTTGGATTCTAAGGTTTTTGCCAAGATTTTTCACCGGGAATAATTCATCTTGGGGGTTTGAACTACAGATCTCTAATTAGGAAAGAGCCTTCACCGGGAAGACATTCTCAATCCTAGGTCATATTCCTATAATATATATATAGTTTAACTGTCCTAAGGTTTATACTCAAACGCAGTTCTAAACTAATATATGCACAGTTTATATTTGACAGTAATTTAAATAAAGACTGTAAATTGAAAGCTTGTAAAGCCTAACCTGGATGGAGTGGAGGCCATTGAAGAAGTATGTACAGAGCCTCAACAGTATTTTTGTTGTTTTGTTGATAACAGTTGAATATATATATGATAAACAGTTAATGGTTTTTGAAAACAGAAGAAGTGAAGATGGACAAAGGTCACATAGGTATCTGAAGAGTTTCACCGGGAATAATGCCCTTCAAATACCAGAAGAATGTTTTGAAAACAGAAAGAAGATTTTGAAAATACAGTTTTGAAAACAAGCTAAGAAGAGAAGGTTTTTGGGACTTACACTCTATTAGAGGCCCAGTACTTTGCAGTACTGGTGATAAAAGCAGTTGAAAATGATTTGAAATGATATAAGGTTTTTTTGTTTGAAAACCTTAATCATCCGTTTAATCGGAGATTGATAACAGCTTTGAAAATTGACAAAAGTCAACTTAATTAAAGTAAAAATAAAGATTTTTACTTAATTAAGACCTAAATAATTAGGGTTTTATCATAAACTTATTTACAAAGTGATTAGGTTAAAATAAAGTGATAATATATATTTAAAGTATTTAAGAAAACACTTAAAACATACTATTTTAAACCTAATTAAAAAACTCAAGAAATAAATAATATTTTTATGATTTTTTTGACTATTCACAAAATAGATATATTAAATAATAGGTGTATGAAAAATGAAGTGAAAATGATTTATTTTGATAGGTTAAATAAATATGTGAAGTTGTGAAGAGAAATGAAAGAAATTAGTGTTAAAAAAATAAGTTTTGGCCCTTGGAGGGTTTGAACCCACGCCCTTGAGGTTACCAGCCCAAAACAACACCACTGAGCCAACGCGCGCTCAGTGTTAGTGACTTGCCTTCATTTGGTTATGTTTCAAAACAAGTTGTAAATCTTTGAAAAATAAAAGAACCAAAAAGTCTGGGGCGAGGGGGATTCGAACCCCAGACCTTTGGCATGAGGAGACTAAGAGCGCATGTGTGGCCACTAGGGCAAGTTATTCAGTCGTTAATAAAACGCACACCATTCAAAATAAAATAAATTCTCCCCTGAGAATTCAAATTTGCGCGCCACCACCATCTTCATCTTCAACCTCAAGCTCTCCATTTTTGAATTTCTGAACTTACTCGTTTCTCAACCATTTGCAACGATGTAAACATGAAACTTGCTCTAAATTCACTCACGATTCTAAATATGTAACTAACATGAACTATCATTAACTACATCTAATTAATTTACCAGAAATCGTGAAGAACCCTAAAATTTCAAAATTAAATTAAATGACTATATTGAAAGATAAATGGATGATGATAGAGGGTTTTCAATCCTCTGATGATGCTGAACAAGATATAATCGAGCTATTTCACAAAGAGTACTTAAATTAAAGAGAGAGAGTTCAGAAACTTACCTCTGAAAATGGAGATCGTGAGGATGATAGAGAGCAACTGGGCTTGTATGAACGATCCCAAAAGCTTCCTTGTGGCTCAGTGATGCTAACTGAATGCTTGTAATGACCTCAAACCTCCTGAATTGTTCTATGGACCTCCCTCGATTTCAGCTTCAAGTGAACATGGAGGGTGTTGATTCTCGAGTTACAGATGAGCTGCAGCCATCTGGTTAGCTTCACTATGACCTGAGGAGTGTGTCTGGATGATTGGCTTGCCTTGAAACCTTCTGAATCACTCCATGGACCTCCAACTGCAGATGCTCCAAAGTGAGAGCAACAATGGTGTTCCTCCACCTACAGAAGTGATCCAGGTGCTTGGATCACCTCAAATGACCTCCCTTGAGATGTTAGAATGCTCACTTCCCAAAGATAAGCTCTGGTTTGAAGAAATCGATTCTTCTTGCCAAAGAACTTTGAAAAACAATGAACAAGAGAAGAGAAAGAGAAAGCAAGTAATATGGTTGCTTTGGTGTGTTTTTCTACTGAATTGTGCTCTCCTATTTATAGGCAAATGTCTCAGTACTGAGTGAGAGAGTGAGCTTGCTTAGTGAAGCAAGTTTGGTTTCTTAGCCATGAAGAAATTTCAAAGAATATCCAAGTGTGATCATTGCATTTTCGAGCCACCTCCCCTATCCATTGATTCTATCTGATCTTAGGGGACAATTCAGATGCAAAGTGAGCTCTAATTGGTTGATGAGAAGATTCCTTGGGTGATTCATCAATTTGCCATAAATTCTCAAAAGTAATCATTACATAATCACATGTTCTTGTTTTAGGAATCTTCTTCAATTATCATGGCATGGTGAAAATGAATGCATGGCATGTTTGCAGATGTATTATGGGTCATGTAGCATCTGAATTTGAGGTCATGTGCACAAAACTTCAAAGTTCCAAAATGATGCATGACCTATAATTTCACTTCATGAGGCCAACTTTGAACAAGCATAACTCTTAGCTCAAATTGAATTTTGAGAAGGTTGAACACAATTTGGAAAGCCCTAAACATCTACTTTAAATCATTAGTTTATGTCTTCTTCAGAATCCTTTGGGAAATTTGTGAAAAATGAGGCCAAAGTTGGAAGAAAACTAGGTTAAAACACTTAGAAAAATTTCTAAGTGTTTATGACCTAAACTTCAAAATTTCCAAAACTTCATAAATGGTTGATCTTTTGAAAAAAGTTCCCTTGTAAGATGTTGTTTTATTTGGCAAGATCTACAACTTTCATGTTGGAAGTTTTTTGAGTTGTGTAGGTGAAATTTTGAGATCTCACCATGCCCTCAAAAACCCTAATTCCCGACTTTTCGCTCCTTGATGAATTTCTTTGAATTTCTTTGGCCAAATGACTTTGACATCCATATATTGATGATATTGATCTTTGAAAGTCATTTTTTGACCAAAAACCTTAAAAGTCAATGATGATCCTTCACAGTTGACTTTTTCCTGACAAAGTGAATTTTTGGGCTTTTGTGTAGAAATAAGATCTTCTCCCCAAATGGATGATATAAATGGATTATATGGAGGTAGTAGAGATCCTTGAATCATGTCTTGAGTTTTGGATTCATGCCCTGATCAGAAGTCAACTATCTTGGTGAATTAGGTCAAAACCCTAATTTGTCGACCATGTGAAAATAATGACTGTAGACTTTGAATTGAAGTGTGATGTCCAGTAGATCTTGTAATATGAGTTATTTGAAGATGATTGATGTCTTTGAATGATCCTCTGAGGTTTTTTAGGGTTTCCCAAATGTGATCCCTGATTTCAGTCCTTGATAGGCTCAAAACCCTAGTCTGGTGACCTGAGTAAACCTGTACTCATATGACTGGATGTCTAATCAATCATAGATGAGAAAAGTGAAGTTTTTGAGCCCCATGATTGTATTAGAGACTAGTCTTTGTATTGATTGATCCTTTGCCTGAGCTTTCTTGTCTTTGAGCATCCTCGATTAGGTACCAGATGGAGAAATGACTGCTCTGGGTACTTGTCTTGACCTGATGAAAAATCCTGAAGATATGTCATCTCAGGGGGGTCAAAAATTAGGGTATGACAGATACGATCTGGCCTTTCAGTGCATTAAGGGGTTGTAATATCAAAGAGTACTCAGTAAGAGCCAACGCCCATTTTCCAATTCGACTATGCAATATAGGCTTTGATAGCATGTGTTTAATCACATCACAATGAGACGAAACATAAACATCAACTGGCTTTATATAATACTTTAGTTTGATACAAGAGAAATATAGACAAAGGCAGAGTTTTTCTATTGCACTATACCTAGTCTCTGCATCATTGAGTACTCTACTTAAGTAATAAATGGCTCTTTCGATGCCATTTTCATCTTCTTGAGCTAACATGCTACCTATTGTATTATCTGACGCTGAAATATACAGGCGCATGTGTTTCTTCCCATTTGGGGGAGATAAAATTGGTGGATGCGTCAAGTATTGCTTTATCTTCTCGAAAGCTTCTTGATGTTCGGCGCGCCATTCAAACTTTCCTTGCTTTAGTCGAAGTAAAGGAGAGAAAGCTTGCGTGCGTCCACTCAAGTTAGAGATGAATCTTCTCAAGGTTATCTTTCCCAGTAAAGACTGTAATTCTTTCTTCGTGGTAGGAGGCTTTGTTTCCATAATAGGGGGTTCATCTTTAAGCCATGTTTTCTCATTCTCTCGAATGATTGGCTCAGATGGTCCAGATGACTGTTATCTGAGACAGATTTCACCACAATGTCATCTATGTATACTTGCATGAAAGTTTCTAAAAAATCATGGAATATAGAATTCATTGCTCTTTGATAAGTTGCCCCAGCATTTTTCAGACCAAAAGGCATTACAACCCATTCGTAGGTGCCTATGGCCCCTGGGCAACGAAAAGCTGTTTTAGACACATCTTCTTCTGCAATGAAGATTTGGTTATACCCAGAATATCCATCCAACATACTCAGATATTCGAAACCTGCGGCTGAATCTACTAACATTTCTGCCATAGGCATGGGATATTCATCCTTAGGCGTTGCTGCATTAAGATCACAAAAATCTATGCATACTCTTAATGAACCGTTCTTTTTAATAACCGGTACAATATTAGCAATCCATTTGACATACCTCGTGGTTCTGATGAACTTGCATCGTAGAAGTCTTTCGACCTTTGCTTTTATTTTCGAATGAATTTCTGGTGCAAACCTTCTGGGAGTTTGCTTGATAGGCTTTTTCCCTTCCTTTATGGGCAGTTTTAATTCGACCAAATCTCGCCCTAGACCAGGCATCTCATCGTAATCCCATGCGAAGCAATCTTTGCTCTCCTTCAACAACGTGATGATTTTTGACTTCAGCGTTGGCGCCAGTTTCGCACTAATGTATGTTACCCTCTTCTGATCTCCATCTCCGAGATTTACTTCTTCGAGTGGGTCTTGGGCTAACATTTTGATATTTGCTCCCATTGGGTCTTTCTCGAATCCCAAAGGTTCTTCGTCGTAGATTGCATCCAGCCTTTGACTCATCTCTTCTCCTAAGATTTCTTTGGCTTGAACTGGATCTTCGAGGAACTGGGGGTTAGGATGTATTCCAGAGTCCCTCGTTTCTGCTTCTCTTTGAACCGTACTGACCTTCATGTGTGATAACTCGGCTTCGAGAGCCGTGTTTCTTTTGTTCTCGGCTATGTAAGCCGAAATCTTTTCGAAAAAAGATGCTTCAGACATGATCAATGTCGTCGTCCCAGCCTATTGGCCGTATTGTTGGTAAATGTTCCTGTAATACGGTGAACTGACTTTTTTTTAAAATGTGCGGTTAAGCAAGAGTCGCCACCGACTTTTATTTTATCCAATTGGAAAGGCTAAAAGAACAGGAAAGACCTTTTTGAAAAAGATTGAGTTCGGGGGGTAAGTTATACCAAGGGAAGGTGTAAGGCATCCTTTGTATCCATGGTTATCCATGGGCTCTTAATTGCTTAGCTCACTTTGTTTGAAATGTTTGAATTGTTTGAAAAGATTTTCGAAGAAGAACTTTAGCTTGTAAATAAGCGTAGTCTTTTTGAATTTGATTTGAAAAAGAGGTGTTAAAAGTAATTTGAATTAGAGCAAGCAATTAGTAGCAACTACCCTAAGTTTGAAAATTCGTTCTTTTAGCTTTTCAGGCGAAAGGATCTATCCATGCCATAAGAGGACAGGAAGCCTTTCAATTGGATGTGCGGGTCATCAAGAGTAATCGTTCGCCATAAGACTGTCCCATGCCATAAAGAGGGCAGGTAGTCTAAGGGAAGGACATAATAGTCATTTTATCTGTTTAGGCATCATGCGAGGATACCTTAGCAATTTGGGACAATCATTTTATAAGGCAACATCGAGGGAGTTTCAATAACTTTGAAGGCGATAGGCAAAATTGCTTTAGGTATCCTCGGAATCGAGGGACTTGACTATTTTTAGGCAACATAGTTAAGGCAACAAAGCAGCAATTAATAGGCAACATGCAACAAGAGAGGTTACCCTAGAGGTGTGTGGGTGCAACAATCACGTGATTCAATTCATATAATTATCTTTTAATTAGTGATCTAATTTAGTTCAAGGCTTGCACTCCCTAAGATTACTAACCACAGCAGAAAAAATAAATGCAGAATGAAAATCCTACGCTATTACAATAAACACCTGCGGGGATGGGGGAATTATAACAGAAAATAAGAAGTATAAATAATTAATTTAATTATCTTGACCTCCGCCCTGATGTTCCTCGAACCCTGATTGACTCTGATCATTGACTCTGATCATCTGAGACTTAAACAGAAAGCGGTAAGTGTATGAGTAATTCATTGACAGTTGAAATAACCCTATTTTGGGCAAAAAAAGAATAAAAATTAAAATAAGATTTAAACCAAAAGGAATTAAAAACTTAGCTTTTTTAATTTGGCATGGCGCGTAATCGGAGAATTCTGATTAATCCTGAAAATTTGAACAAAAACAGAAAAGGTTAGTGCATTGACTGATCTAAACCCTAAAGGTTTACAAACCCTAAAGGTTTTTTAAGAAAACTTATTGTGACCCAACAGAGGTTTGTAAGGCTTAAAATATGTTGGTGGATAATACCTACCAGTAAACCTAAAACTATTAAGGTTTATAAATGGACCGAGATTAACAAATCTAAAAAGAATTAATAGATTAAAAGTATTTACAAAATAATAATTTTTAAGGTTAGAAACAATTATTCTAATGTTATGAGAAAAATCAAATTTTTGATTAAAAAGGCTAATATGGAATTATTATAAATGTTTAAATGAAATAAGTTAAATAAATAAAAATAAGAAAAAAAAAATAAAGATTTAGGTAATTGAAAAAAAAATAAAAAAAAAAAAATTAAAAGAAACTTAGCTTCGATCCCGTGTGGTAAGCCTGGAGGTCCCTATGATGTGCCTGCAGCTTACATACGTTGGATCTGGCGTGATAATGATCATATGGCTGATGAGTGAGGGTCTATGGCGTAGACGCGCGCGTTATATGCATGGGATCTGAAATCAAATAGTTTATAAAAAATATAATACGTCTGCTGGGCTCGAACCCAGGTCTTGGGGGTTACCAACAACCATTCACTTCCATCAAGCCACGCCCTTTTAATTATCAGTAATATTCAATCAAAGTAATAAATAGAAAAATATATTAGTTAATGAAATTCAGAAAAACAAGTCAAACGTGGGCCCAGGATTTCTGATGCTAGCCAATGAGCGTGAGAGAGAGACGGTTGAGTGTTTGACCAACCAATCAGGTTCCAGCGCGCGCTTTTATGGATTTCCCAGATTTCAAACGGACCAGTCGCGTGCTTTCTTTTTGCCACGCTGGATTCAAGCTTGTCAGCGCCACCACCAAGGGCTGTAACCACCATCTTCTCCGATGGTGTATTTTCTGGAACCTGCAAAACGTTAGAATCGATACAAGAAAAATACCCAATCCCCCTAATTCAAACCTTGCGGATCCAATGGCACCGCTGGTTCGTCTTGAAATTGCCTGTAGCATGCGTTGCGAAGAACACAAGCCGAGTTGCCCTAACAATGGCAGCGGTTTATTCTGGCGTTCAAACTCGCATGTAAGGCATCAGATATGTCCTAAACATGTATAGGAAGTGATCTGGGCGAACCAAATCAAACTATAACGCATGAACTCAGAGAATCGAAATAGAGAACTTTACCAAACCGGAGCATCTCGGTTGACACGTTCTAGAGAGTTCTGAACTCGTGTAATGGTGTGGATCGACTCTTGGAATCTTCAGGAGATTGTTTGAACGCTTGGCACTGATAGAAAACGGTTGGGGGTTCAGATTCGAATTGGCCCTAATTTGTTGATTTTTGAAGTTTTGGAACGTGTGATTAGAGGCTGTTTTTAGGTTAGGGTTTCTCTCTCTTCTCTTCTGAATTCAAAGAGAATATATAGAAGGGCAAAATTAGGTTTAGAGTTGGGCTTTGATCCTAAGTGTTTGGAGAAAGAAAGAAACTTAAAAAAAATCCTATATTTCTTTCTAAACTTGGTCAAAACCTCTCCTTAACATGTGAACGAAATTTGGATTCTATTATATGGGTATATGGGCCATTAGATGATTAAAAGTGGATCCATACAATTTATCTTCATTATTTTTATAATTTTAATCAATTTATTTAGTTTTTAATGAATAAAAATCCAAATAAATTAACTAAAAGTCATAAAAATATAAACACAAAATAGTAGGTCCCTTTTCAACTCACAAACATGTTTAGGATCATTAATGGGCCTAGGTTTCTTTCTAAACCTAGGCCCATTAATCCATAAGCACAAAATTATGCAGTTAGGGTTTGGTGTCTTTCCTGAATTTTGACCCACTTCCGAGCCTCGTATCTCCTTCAATTTTTATCATATGACAATGTTCTAGTACTTTTTGGAAAGCCCAAGGTGTCCTCTACAATCCAATTTGGAACATATTTTTCATTTGGAGACTTTATCTTGATGGTATTGCTCCTGACAAAAAACAGGTTTTTGCGAGCTTCTAGAAGGACCTGTAATGTTTTGGCTCATATCTCTTATGCTGAAGCATTTCTGGATCTTGGGTCCAACATCAAAGTTGTAGAGAATTAAATTTCCTTGAGAATGATGTTCCATGTGGGGGTTATGGCTGGTCAAAGTTCAGTTGACTTTCTCCTAAGAAAACCCTGATTTAGAAACTTTTGAATTTGTTGATTCCCGATCTTTCCTTGATGAACCATGATCAATTCTTGATCAAATGGTGAATGATACTCCAAAATAAGGATTTTTGACCAAAAATCAGAAGTTTTGACTGTGATTTGACCATAGTTTGACTTTTAAGTCAACCAGTCGATTATTGATTGTCTGGGCCATTGAGCGATACTCTCTTTGAATTGAGACCTGAATTTTGTCATGGAGGTAGTTTGGAATATCATAAACCATATGAGATACATTGGAGCTTTTGATCCATTGATTTTCTTCAGAACAACAAAAACCCTAGTTTCTTGAACCATTGTCTAGGAGGGATGTCTCTGAGCTATTGTACCTTGAACTGAGTTTGAACAAGAGGAATGAGATGGGCAAATTTTGGGGTATGACAGCTCGACCGGTGGGGTATCTTCTGGACCGTCCATTATCTCTCTATTCCATTGGAATCCATTAGGATGTAAAGACAAATAGTACAAAGCATTTCTGTTTAGAGTGTATATATCTTCAGCAGCATGGCAAGGTCCTATGTTCGGCAAATTCCTGTCGAAACTAGTTTTATTGACCTGATTGACTTCAGCCATGTAGTAACTTTGATCTCCTTCGATGTTCTATAATATGCCATCTTCTCTCCAAATGGTTAGTCTTTGATGCATTGTCGAAGGCACAGCCGCCACTCCATGGATCCACTCTCTTCCAAGCAAAAGATTGTAATTAGCCTTTGCTGGTATCACCATGAACATCGTTGGCCTGGTGACGGAATCCACAGTTAAATTCACTTGAATTACTCCTAAAGTTTGCCCTATTTTGCCTTCATAGTTGGATAGAACCATGTTATGTGGTCTTATATCAGTATCGAACATACCAATTCTCTTCAACATGTATTGGGGCATTAGGTTCACTGCTGCTCCCCCATCTACTAAGACTTTGTTAATGCCAACATTCTCAATCTTGGCTCTTTATGTAGAGTGGTTTCAAATGATTCCTCATACCTTCATCAGGCCTTTCGAAGAAAGCGTTCTGCTCTTCGACTGCCCCATTGTTCAATTCATAATAACACACAGGTCTGTGTCTTGCCATCTCTTCCTCGTCAGCTTCCTCACAATCCTCAACTTCTATTTCTTGGTTAAACTCATGAGGGAGTACTGACACAACATTGCAATTTAGGTTTATCGATGATACTCCGTCTGAGTCGAAATCGTTTGTCATCCTATCGTCTTCCTTCCAAGGGCTGGAATGCATTTTTTCTCCTTCTTTCTCATTTTCAGAATCGAACATCTTACGCTCCACTGGAGGTTTATTTGTCCTTGCCCCCAGCATTGGGATTTGATTGCTACTTGATTCTCCAGTCTCCCTTGGTTTGTATTCCCTTTGGGCTTTCTTCATCCTCTGGTGCCTTCTCCATTGGGATCTGGAAATAGGATTTTTGCCTTTGTAGTTCTCCAACCTCTACATCTCTGGATTGGAAGTCTGGAATTGCTTCTTAGATGCCATTGCAGTTCTTCCTACTTGATCCCAACTTCGCCATTTGTTGGTTCTGGCACCAGCTTGCATCCATCTATCTCTGGGTATGTCGGCAGGAACTTTGAATGTGACCCTTCGAGCTCTAGGGTGTGGGCTGTCAGGCCTCCTTGATGGGGTCCTGATATCGAACCCATACAAGTTGGGACGAAGTCCTTGAGTTTCCCGACCCATGTAGAGATACACCCTTTTGAATGATCTTGCTAGTAATTCATTATAAACTGCTCCACACCTAGGGCACAATGCAATCTTAGAGTTATCGTTGTGACATCTGACCAAGAAACCCACCAAGCTTTCTTCAGTCCTTGGGTACCCCTTCAGCAATAAGTTTCCTCCTCTCCAAGGTTGCTCCATTCTTTTTCGTAGGGCCCTCTCAAAATTGGCTTGGACCCTTCGATTTAGCATAACTGAACATCTTGGGCACATCAGCATTTTTCCACCATTTTTCACATGACAATCCCAGAGATAATCCTTCATACTGTTCCCTCTTGGTGGAATTTCAATATTTCCTTTCTCCCTTATCCGCCATTTTTCTAGTTCTTCTATTTCAGATAAAGGCCGTCTAACATTGACCATGTTAACAATTGCCGGAGGAGCCTCGGAAATTCGTATCTGCTGAAGCTTTCACTGTGAGGTCTTCAGTGGCCTCACTTGTTTTTCCTTTCAGATCTTCAGTCATCTCAGCATCAAAGGATTCTTCAACATCAGGATTGAAGAATGAATTGGCATTTAGGCTTTCAGTAGCCTGCTTTCCACCTGAATTTATCTCCGATTCAGCAGCATCAATTTCAGATACTTCCACCATGTTGACGTCAAGTGGTTCACACAAGTTAGTGTCAGCCACACTCAAAGGATCTGTGTCAACCTTCATGTGGTTCTTGGTTTTGTTAGCGAATTTCAGACGTCCATCCTTGATAGCATTCTAAATTAGATCCCTGAAAAGAAAACATTGTGAAGTTTTATGGCCTAAAAAACCGTGATATTTGCTAAAACCTCGCTTCTTCCGTTGTTCTAACGGAGGAATTTTTGAATTGGGAGGTACTATCATCTGGCCATCTTTTACTAATAAATCAAATATTTCGTCACATTTAGTGACGTCGAATGTATAGGTTTTCTTAGGAAATCTATCGCTTTTATCATTCTCTACTGGATTTTTTCCATTAGAAGGGGTGAGCAATTTGCAAGAATAAGGTGGCGCCTCTTTTAACTCAGCAAGATCTATTTCGACCTCTTCCATGCTATATGAATCTTCGAAAGGTTCGCCATCAACGTCGTCTGCTTCGACGTATGCTACTCTCTCCTTCTTATAACTTTTACTTGCTCTGGCCTTTTCTGCTTTTAATCGTTCGACTTGTTGAACCCTGTCTGCCAATTGGGCCATATCTCTTAAGTATTGAGTATCCAGTTTCTTTCGAATTGAATAATCTAGGCCACCTACAGCCATTTCAACTAATTCATGCTCTAGGACAGTCGTGAAGCATCATGATTTCAACAAACGGAACCTATTTAAGTAATCATCTATAGATTCCGTGAACTTCCTCTTGATGCTAGCCAATTCTTTCAGACTTATCTTGGTTTGACCCATGTAAAATTGTTCATGGAATAATCTCTCCAAGTGTGCCCACGCATCTATGGAATTTGGGGGCAACGTGGTGAACCAAACAAAAGCATTTTTTGTTAGCGAACTAGGGAAGTATTTAATCCTTAAATCTCCATTCTCTGCTAGATCCCCTGCTTCCGTCAGATATCTGGCTATGTGCTCCACAGTAGACTCGTTGGTGTCCCCTGAAAATTTAGTAAATTTTGGTACTCTGGTACCCCTTGGCAATTCTGTTTGCATGATATATTCTGCTATTGGGGATGTATAATTTGGGCGTCGAAGCCCGGTATTAAGGCCATTGTTAGCCATTATTCTCTCTATCATTGCAGTGAGATTGTTCTCTGTTGCCAAATTGTCTCTCCTAACCCTATGGACCACTTCGTCAGGATGTTCGTTTCTTCTTACTACCACT
Source organism: Vicia villosa (assembly GCF_029867415.1). Taxonomy (NCBI): domain Eukaryota; kingdom Viridiplantae; phylum Streptophyta; class Magnoliopsida; order Fabales; family Fabaceae; genus Vicia; species Vicia villosa. The sequence goes on along the minus strand of NC_081183.1, from coordinate 22,855,585 downwards.
AGATTAGGCTGTTGCTGGGCAACTGCTTGTTGGCCAACGTTAGTCGTTTGCCTTCGAGTTTCTAAGTCTATCACTTGGTTTTGCTCGTCTGGTGTTGGTCTAGGTGGTGGTGTTGTGGCTTGAACTTGTTCTAGAATGGGTTCTCCTTCCTGATAAGTTGATTGGTTGCTCCTTCGTCTATTTTGTGGAACTCCTAAAACATCCGCCATTCGATTTATTTGAGAAGATATTTTTTGGAAGGTTTCCACATTATCCTGGTTAGTCCTAGCAATGTTTGTTGCTAACGGATTCAAGATGGAGCCCAATTCTTTAGCAAGAGTTCCTAACATATCATGGTTACTTGCATCCATTTCTTGTCGAAATGCTGCTTGACTATTTGTGGTAAAAGGGGGTACTTGGGCAGAGAAGACAGTATTTTGTCCGCTTCGACCTATCGAACCAACATTAGGCGAAAACGCTGTTGGGTTAGTTGTAGTGTATGTAGGCCCTGGTCCTCGTAAACCTGTCATATATGAATATGGCATTCCATATGGATTATTGGGTCTCCAACCTTCGAAAGTTGATGATGGTCCTAGGGAAAATAACTGACTTGCAGCGTTTGTCGAGAAAGGTGGTATCTCGCTTGCGCTGATGAATGGAGGCGCGGTGGTCGAACTCGAAATTGGTATAGTCCCTGTTGTCCCTGTAGTATTTTCGGGTACCGCCTGGGAACTACCTATGGGTTCAGATCCTGTCGAAACTGGTATAGCCTGCACCTCTTGAGTAGAAGTCGAAACGTGCGTAGAATTTGTCGCTACTGTTCCTGACCCTTGTGGGGGATCTTGATTTCCCCCTCCACTGGCCGCATTGACCATTTTCTTGTTATACCTTCGTTTAGGAATCGGTTGTGCACTGTTGGTTAATTTACCGTTCCTACGGTTCATACAAGGTCTTGATATTTTCTAGACAAAACAAAACAATCAATTAATAACAATCTGTTTGACACAGTCCCACCGGGTGTGCCAATTTGTTTACGGTGATTTCCGGTAAACAACCGCTAGTCTTCCAAACTATAATAAATATGACTTGGTTACTCGCAGGATCGACTAGATTGATCTTAGGACATAGTCAAAAACGGTTGTTATCCATGATAGTTCGAATTATGTCTATGGTTGACTTGTCTCGAAATAAGAAATACTTAATCAAAGAAATAAAGATTAGCAATCACCTTGTTATACACGTAAATATAACATCAGCGAAGGGTAAGATAAAGATAAAATATAAGACAAAACTGTAAAGTGCAAGAATCTTAAAGTGTAGAAACTTAAATGCTTCAAAACTAAATAGAATGAAAATAAAGAGTGCAGGAATGTAAATGACAGAAAGTAAACGAAATTCAGTTATATCAAAAGATACTTGAATAAAGAAAGATACAAATGTATTTAAAATGGTGTTGGTGTCATACGTACATTTCTCAGCGAAACTCGTTCTCTTAACACTTGATACTTGAGCAGTATGTGAGTGATTTGTACAAAATGAACACACAGAATCCTAATACTAAGACCCTTATTTATACTAAATTTGACCCTAACGGTCCTACACTAATTTGATGCCACGTTACTCACGAGAATCCTTGGGATGCCATCTGTCTTTGTGCAGTTATATAAACTACTTCGAAATTCAAATCCTCCCGCATGAATCCTCTTTCGACGCGTGGCAACGTAATCAGAATCGAGAATGCCACGAAAATACGCTAAGCTTCAGTACTTTACATATTTCGTAAAAACGTTTAAGTCCCCAAAGATGATTCTTTTTGAATTTAGCTTTAGTGTTAACTGTCTTCGTTCCAACTTAAACCATCATTCTCGAACATGGCCATCAGTAGCCATTTTGATCTCAATGATGGTCATCAGTAACCATCTTCCTTCGAATTTCAAACCTTCGAAGGATATTATTCCCAAACGAAATCTTCAGCTAACAAAATTCCATCCCACTTCCAATCCGGAATAAACAATGGTTTCATGAGTCCAAACAGTTTCTGATGCTCAATTTTCGAGTTCTGACAAATTAAGCAAGCATAAACAAACTTAGCAATTTCCTTCTTCATTCCAGGCCACCAAAACAACTTATTCAAATCATGATACATCTTGGTAGCACCAGGATGAATACTCAATCCACTTCGGTGTCCTTCTTCCAGAATACTCTTTTTGATCTCAGCAACTTCGGGCACACACACTCGGTCTCCAAACCTCATAACGCCATTCTCGTCAATTCGGAATTCACCTCCTCGACCTAGGTTAATTAATGTCAACTTATCCACCAAGCCAACGTCAGATTTCTGTCCGTTTCTAATTTCCTCAAGGATACTATTAGTCAACCTCAACATCCCCAATTTAACACTATTAGATGTACTTTCGCATACTAAACTCAAGTCTCGAAATTTCTCAATTAAATCCAATTCTCGCACCATTAGCATAAACATATGCAATGACTTCCTACTTAATGTATCAGCAACAACATTTGCTTTACCAGGATGGTAATTCAAACCGAAATCATAGTCCTTCAGAAATTCTAACCATCTCCTCTGCCTCATATTAAGTTCCTTCTGATCGAAGAGATATTTCAAACTCTTATGATCGCTGAATACCTCAAATCGAGAACCATAGAGATAATGTCTCCACAGCTTTAACACAAACACCACAACCGCCAATTCCAAATCATGAGTCGAATAATTCGTTTCATGGATTTTCAACTGTCTTGAAGCATAAGCTACTACCTGATTATCTTGCATCAAAACACCACCTAAACCCATCAGTGAAGCATCACAGTACACATTGAAAGACTTCACTGGATTAGGCAAAATTAAGATCGGAGCACTTGTCAATCTCTTCTTCAATTCTTGAAAACCTTTTTCACATTCTGAATCCCACACAAATACTTGTCCTTTCCTTGTTAACTTAGTCATTGGTAATGCCAACTTTGAAAATCCCTTAATGAACTTTCTATAGTAACCTGCCAGACCAAGAAAACTACGAATCTCTGAAGCATTCTTCGGCGTCTCCCACTGAGATACTACTTCTACCTTCATAGGATCCACCGCGATACCATTCTTCGAAATTACATGGCCAAGAAAACTTACTTCCTTCAACCAGAATTCACATTTAGAAAATTTCGCATACAACTTCTTCTCCTTCAATAGCTCCAATACCACTCTCAAATGCTCTGCATGTTCTTCATCACTCTTCGAGTAAATTAGAATGTCATCAATGAACACTACCACAAACTTGTCAAGGTACAGATGAAATATCCTGTTCATATACTCCATGAAAACACCAGGTGCATTAGTAACACCAAATGGCATAACATAATATTCATAATGTCCATACCTCGTTCGGAATGCCATCTTCTGAATATCTTCCGCCTTCACACGAATTTGGTGATATCCAGACCTCAGCTCAATCTTGCTAAACACACAAGCTCCAACCACTGGTCCATCAAATCATCAATCCTCGACAAAGGGTATGGATTCTTGATTGTCACCTTGTTCAGTTGTCTATAATCAACATGTGAATACAAGATTACACTCAAAGATGTTTTTGATTCATGGCAAACTCAAATAAGCATTCAAACAACAAGACGGAAGCAGAAAACTCAAAGAAAAGCAAGCATTGATCACTCATAGGTCAACCCATTATGTTTATATGTTTATAGATTGACTCAACACAAGCAAAACAAGAAGAATGCAGAAAAACAGCAGTTAGGTCGACCTACCATCAACCCAGGTCGACCTAAAATGGAGAAAAATTCATATACTCCTGCTAGGTCGACTCACACATCATTTAGGTCGACCTAAATTGATGAATTTTACATACCAGCCTGTTAGGTCGACCTACACATCAACTAGGTCGACCTAATCTGAGAAAATGTTCCCAAAACGCATCAGAAGAAGATTCTGGTCGACCTACTCCTTCAACAGGTCAACCTAACTGGGAGCAAACTTCAGCAAGCACTGCTAGGTCGACCTAACCCCTACAAGAGGTCGACCTAACTGATCAAGAAAGTTCAAAAATCAGTTTTTCTTGGTTCCAACTGTTATGCAATCATATATATTGTGCAAGGGTAATTATTCAAAAAACACCAACGACTGAAAGATACACAAACGCTTCTCATCTTCGTTCTTCATCATCTCCAACACAATTACACATAATCATTCTTGCGTTGCGGGTTAGTGATGAGTTCGATAACGTCCATGGAACGGAATTGAAGATTCCTAGTGGGTGAAGGTTTGTGGGGTTTGTTGGTGAATAAAATCTGCGGGTTTTGTCCTCCACGACGGGTGGTTCTTGGGGGTTTTTATCAAGAGACGTTCATTGAGGATTCGGCTGAGTGTAACGATTGAGGAACGGGGAGTTCAAGGAATCAAGACACTGCAGAAGGGAATCAAAGTGAAGCTCTTGGATAACCTTGATCTTGGTCAAGATTAAGGGGGAAGAAGATTCAAAGGATCGACATAATTGGTTTATCGTTTATCGCTTTGTTATCTTCTTTGTATATACTACTTTCAACATTAATGAAAGATTACCCAATTTCAATTTGGAATTGGGGGCAGACGTAGTCGTAGCGAGGACGATCGACGAACTGCCTAAACAAATATCGTGTTCTTGTCGCTTTTACCTTTTCATTTACATTCTGTTCATATTTGGTTATAATAGCAAATTGATCAACAATTCGAGTGTTAAGATTGTGAACTAAGAACGTTCATAAACATCACAATCCATCACACATTGAATTACCTTCAATTTGATCATTGTCACCAAGTGTTTGTATATTTGTTTCTATCACTCTTACTGCATTGCAAACATTGTCCATCATACAAAAAGTTAATCTGATTTTCAATAAGAGAAACGCCTTGATTCTGCAACATATACTCTTATCATTCAATTCAAGTCCTTGACTGGTTTTTAAACACATATATAATCGTTTCGATAGTGGTTCGGAATAGACGCGAGTCGATTCAGAATTACTTCCGCTGAAAAGTCGTTTAAATCCGTAAAACTGTGAACGATCTATTCACCCCCCCTCTAGATCCTAAGGCCAGCGTCTAACAAGTGGTATCAGAGCCTGGTTTATTCCGTGCTACGTGAAACACTTATTGGAAAGATGGCTTCCGGACCTAAAGGGGCTCACAATAGAGCTCCAGTTTTCAACGGTGAAAACTATGGCTATTGGAAGGATTGTATGTGTGTCCACATCAATGCAATTGATAGGAACATCTGGACAGCTATTGTCAATGGTCCCTTTCAGATCACCATGACAAATGCAGCTGGTGCAGTTGTTCCAAAACCAGAAAATACTTGGGATGCTGAAGATGAAAAGAGATATGCATACGATTGGAAAGCGAGAAACATTCTAATCTCAGCTCTAGGAGTTGATGAATACTATCGCGTTTACCATTGTAGATCAGCTAAAGCTATGTGGGACACATTGCAAGTTTCCCACGAGGGAACGGATGATGTCAAACTAGCTAGGATCAATATGTTAACTCAAGAGTTCGAACTCTTCCACATGGAAGATGGTGAATCCATCGAAAACATGCAGAAGAGATTCGTTCATCTGAAAAATCGGTTAAATTCTCTTGATAGACCTGTTTCCAATGCAGTTGCTACTAACAAAATCTTAAGATGTTTGAACAGGGAATGGCAACCCAAAGTTACAGCAATAAAGGAAGCAAATGATCTAAACACTTTAGACATCACAACTCTATTTGGTAAACTAGAGGAACATGAACAACACCTTAAATGCCTTGACATGCATGAGAAAAGGACAAAGAAAGAAAAGAACATGGAGAAAGAGGTAGAGAAGAAGTCAATAGCTCTAAAAGCTTCGAGCTCCAAGACCTCAAAACGAGAGCCAAAGGATAGTGACACAAGTGATGACGAAGACTCCGATGATGAGGAAATGGGACCGTTTGTGCGAAGATACAACAAATATCTAAAGAAAAATGGAGCAAAACATTCCGACAAAGGCAAAAGATCGTATACTCCTTTATATAGTAAATACACTTTTGTACCAAAAGTATCAACTAGCAAAACTCCATATTCTCATCATATTACCTGTCATTATTGTTGCAAAAAGGGACATACCATTGAAAAATGCAAATTTAGGAGAATTTTAGTTCCTAAAGGAGTATTTCAATGGTTGCCTAAGTGCAACAAATTGTGTACTCACTACCAAGGACCCAATGAAAATTGGGGACCTCCCTCTTTAAATTAATCTTGCAGAAAAGTGTCTTGACATTGCCGAAAGGTTGTGGTTCCTTGATAGCGAATGTTCAAGACACATGACTGGAGACCTCTCTCTTTTCGTTGGGTTTCAAGCAAAGAAAAAGGGGTATGTCACCTATGGAGATAACAATCGGGGAGCCATACTTGGTAAAGGAAGTGTAGGTCCGTCCACTGAAGACATTGTCAAGGATAAGGAAGACGAGAATGAAAGTATTGTAAAGAAAGATGCTGAGAGAGAGAAAGATGAGTCTCACAATGAAAATGAAAAAGAAAGCATCTCAAACAATGAAGAACTTCCCAAGGCCTGGACAAATGTGAAAGACCATCCAATTGACAATATAATAGGAGACATCTCAAGGGGCGTTACAACACGCTCAAAGATAAGTAACTTCTGTCATCATTTTGCTTTTGTTTCACAAGTTGAGCCGAAAAACGCTAAGGATGCATTACTTGATGAGCATTGGCTAATGGCCATGCAAGAAGAATTAAACCAATTTAAACGGAATGATGTTTGGGACTTAGTCCCTCATCCGGGAGATCATCAAGTAATAGGCACTAGATGGGTTTTTCGTAACAAACTTGATGAACACGGTGTTATTACTAGAAACAAAGCTAGATTAGTTGCCCAAGGTTATAATCAAGAGGAAGGTATTGATTATGAAGAGACATACGCTCCTGTAGCACGTCTCGAAGCTATTCGCCTCTTACTTGCTTATGCTTGTTCTAAAGACTTCAAACTATTCCAAATGGATGTTAAGAGTGCCTTTCTAAATGGCTATATAAATGAAGAAGTCTATGTTGCTCAGCCACCCGGCTTTGAGAATTACATGTATCCAACTCATGTTTATAAGCTGAAACGTGCTCTATACGGTCTTAAACAAGCCCCTCGGGCCTGGTACGAACGTTTGAGCAAATTTCTCCTTAGTCAAGGGTACTCTAGGGGTAAAGTTGACACTACTCTCTTTATTAAAAGAAAAGATAAAGATATTCTCTTAGTCCAAATTTATGTAGATGACATTATATTTGGGTCGACTAATGCAAAACTTGTCAAAGATTTTTCTAAGCTTATGCAGAGTGAATTTGAGATGAGTCTCATGGGTGAGCTAAATTTCTTCCTTGGCCTACAAATCAAGCAACTTAGTCATGGAACATTTGTGAATCAAACTAAATACTGTACGGAGCTGCTCAAAAGATTTGGAATGAGTGAAGCAAAGGAAATTGACACACCTATGGCAACAAATACTAATCTAGACAAAGATGAGAAAGGTAAAGAGGTTGACGTGAAATTATACCGAGGTATGATAGGTTCACTATTGTATCTTACTGCCTCAAGACTAGACATTATGTTTAGTGTGTGTATGTGTGCAAGATATCAATCCTGTCCAAAAGAATCTCACTTGAAAGCTGTCAAAAGAATTCTGCGATACTTACGTGGAACTACTACATATGGCCTATGGTATCCAAAAGGAAATGAGTGTCATTTGGTAGGATTCTCTGATTCAGATTTTGCTGGCTGCAAATCCGATAGAAAAAGCACTAGTGGAACGTGTCATCTATTCTCAAACTCATTGATAAGTTGGCATAGTAAGAAACAAGTATCGGTTGCATTATCCACTGCTGAGGCAGAATATGTAGCTGCTGGAAGCTGCTGTGCACAAATATTATGGCTCAAGCAACAACTTCTTGACTTTGGTATTAAGCTTGATCGCATACCTATCATGTGCGACAACACAAGCGCCATAAACTTGAGTAAAAACCCTGTCTTACACTCACGTACCAAACATATTGAAATAAGGCATCACTTTCTACGAGATCATGTAGAGAAAGGAGACGTTACTTTTGAACATGTAGAAAGCAAGAAGCAACTAGCTGACATCTTCACCAAACCTCTAGCAACGGAGCAATACTTCAACATTCGTAGGGAATTAGGGATACTCGATATCTCTAATTTGGGCTAATTACGTTTGTTTTCTCTTAATATTATTCCTTTACTTTATGTATATATATATATTTTCTTGCTAACAATTTTCTTAGCGTAAAGGTAGTTCATCATCAAGCCAGGCGTCATATTGAAAAAGCGGTAACCTAATTGTTGTTCACTTCCAAAAATATTATTGATACTATAATATGCTATCAATTAACATGCTTATAGTGACTTCATGCATAAAAACTGCTCTTGCTCATATATGTGTCTCATGCTATCACTAACTACCTTTTATCTACTATACTGTACATGCTAGCATTGTTATCTATGGTTCTCTTGTTACTCTCCTATTCTCTTGTTTTCTCTTTTTGATGTTGACAAAGGGGGAGATAGATGCTGAGTGCTGAGTGTACGGGGGAGCTTTGTTGAGAGATTGCCTTGTTGAGAGATAGATGCTGGATGTACGGGGGAGCTCTGTTGAGTCTTTATCACTTATTACCAAAGCTTAGACGAATGGTTTGCCATCATCAAAAAGGGGGAGTATGTGAATACAAGATTACACTCAAAGATGTTTTTGATTCATGGCAAACTCAAATAAGCATTCAAACAACAAGACGGAAGCAGAAAACTCAAAGAAAAGCAAGCATTGATCACTCATAGGTCAACCCATTATGTTTATATGTTTATAGATTGACTCAACACAAGCAAAACAAGAAGAATGCAGAAAAACAGCAGTTAGGTCGACCTACCATCAACCCAGGTCGACCTAAAATGGAGAAAAATTCATATACTCCTGCTAGGTCGACTCACACATCATTTAGGTCGACCTAAATTGATGAATTTTACATACCAGCCTGTTAGGTCGACCTACACATCAACTAGGTCGACCTAATCTGAGAAAATGTTCCCAGAATGCATCAGAAGAAGATTCTGGTCGACCTACTCCTTCAACAGGTCGACCTAACTGGGAGCAAACTTCAGCAAGCACTGCTAGGTCGACCTAACCCCTACAAGAGGTCGACCTAACTGATCAAGAAAGTTCAAAAATCAGTTTTTCTTGGTTCCAACTGTTATGCAATCATATATATTGTGCAAGGGTAATTATTCAAAAAACACCAACGACTGAAAGATACACAAACGCTTCTCATCTTCGTTCTTCATCATCTCCAACACAATTACACATAATCATTCTTGCGTTGCGGGTTAGTGATGAGTTCGATAACGTCCATGGAACGGAATTGAAGATTCCTAGTGGGTGAAGGTTTGTGGGGTTTGTTGGTGAATAAAATCTGCGGGTTTTGTCCTCCACGACGGGTGGTTCTTGGGGGTTTTTATCAAGAGACGTTCATTGAGGATTCGGCTGAGTGTAACGATTGAGGAACGGGGAGTTCAAGGAATCAAGACACTGCAGAAGGGAATCAAAGTGAAGCTCTTGGATAACCTTGATCTTGGTCAAGATTAAGGGGGAAGAAGATTCAAAGGATCGACATAATTGGTTTATCGTTTATCGCTTTGTTATCTTCTTTGTATATACTACTTTCAACATTAATGAAAGATTACCCAATTTCAATTTGGAATTGGGGGCAGACGTAGTCGTAGCGAGGACGATCGACGAACTGCCTAAACAAATATCGTGTTCTTGTCGCTTTTACCTTTTCATTTACATTCTGTTCATATTTGGTTATAATAGCAAATTGATCAACGATTCGAGTGTTAAGATTGTGAACTAAGAACGTTCATAAACATCACAATCCATCACACATTGAATTACCTTCAATTTGATCATTGTCACCAAGTGTTTGTATATTTGTTTCTATCACTCTTACTGCATTGCAAACATTGTCCATCATACAAAAAGTTAATCTGATTTTCAATAAGAGAAACGCCTTGATTCTGCAACATATACTCTTATCATTCAATTCAAGTCCTTGACTGGTTTTTAAACACATATATAATCGTTTCGATAGTGGTTCGGAATAGACGCGAGTCGATTCAGAATTACTTCCGCTGAAAAGTCGTTTAAATCCGTAAAACTGTGAACGATCTATTCACCCCCCCTCTAGATTCTAAGGCCAGCGTCTAACACAACACATAGCCTTATTGAACCTTCTTTCTTCTTAACCAACAGTACTGGCGCACCCCACGGTGACACACTAGGACGAATAAACTTCTTTTCTAACAATTCCTCTAACTGTTTCTTCAATTCAGCCAACTCCGATGCCGACATGCGATACGGTGCCATCGACACGGGACTAGTTCCAGGAATCAATTATATAGCGAACTCCACTTCTCTTTCAGGTGGCAACTCACTAACATCTTCTGGAAATACTTTAGGATACTCATTCACTACTCGTAGTTCACAAGTATTATCGCCCCCTTTTACTTCCATTGAAGAGCACAACATAAATACCACCGCTCCATCATTGACATCCAAATTCATCTGTTTGACCGACATAGTCAAATCCTCAACACTAACCTCTTCAGGAAAGATAACTGTCTTCGTAAACCAATTGATATGATCTCGATTAAAGTGCAACCAGTTCATCCCCAAAATGACGTCAAGTTGTTCAAGAGGAAGGCACACTAAGTCCATTCCAAACTTTCTACCAAATATGTCAATAGGACAGTTCAAACAAGCAGAAGAAGTAGTTACTGAACCCAATGCAGGAGTGTCAATAACCATACTTCCATGAATAAAAGATATTTCTAATCCTAATCGTTTAGCACAATCCAATGAAATGAACGAATGAGTCACTTCAGTATCAATAATGTCAACTAAAGGTGTGTCATGGATAAAACACGTACCTTTAATCAGACGATCTTCTGGAGTAGTCTCTGACTCGGACAAATCAAAGACCTTCCCACCAGTATGGACTGATGTGACCCTCTTCGCCGCAATTGTAACAAGTCACGATCCTCATCTTACAATCAGACGTAAGATGACCCGCCTTACCTCACTTGAAGCATTTCTTCTCTCCACTCTTGCACTCATTCCTTCTATGCCCAGTCTGACCACAGTTGTAGCACCAGAATCTCCCCCACTAGGCCTCTTCCAATCTCTAGCTCTAGGATTTCCTCTACCATATGGCTTACCCCTATCCATAGGCTTCTTACCTTTCTTGTCAACCAACTCGCGAGAGTGAGATGACTTCAGCTTAAGGTTATCCTCTTCGAAGATCCTACTACAGTCCACCAAATCGACAAATCGCCGAATTCTCTGGTACCTGATTCCTTGCTTGATCTCATCATGAAGATCATTCTCAAACTTGATGCACTTCGAGAATTCACTAGCTTCATCATTGTTGTAGTGAACATAGTACTTCGCCAACTCAACAAATTTCAAAGCATACTCTGGTACCATCGTATTACCCTGAGTCAGCTCCAAAATTTCAATTTCTTTCCTGCCCCAAACGTCCTCAGGAAAATACCTCCTTAGAAACTCTCTCCTAAACACAGCCCAGGAAATAGCTACACCATCAGCATCCAATTCAGCCCTAGTAGCCATCCACCAGTCATCAGCCTGTTCAGACAACATATGAGTACCATACCTCACTTTCAGGTTCTCAGTACAATCAATGACTCTGAAAATCCTCTCGATCTCCTTAAGCCACTTCTGAGCACCTTCAGGATCATGCGTACCCTTGAACAACGGAGGATTGTTCCTCTGAAAACTGTTCAGCTGCCTATCAGCACCATTACCAGCTCCATTGGCATTCCCTCCCAGTACACCAGCAATCATGATCAGAGCCTCAACAATTGCATCATCGTTTCTTCCTCCTCTTCCGGCGATTGTTCTGCTAAATATAAAACAATATTCAATAGAACAAAAAGTATCGATAGTGTCAACCTTACACTAATTGCATACGTGGGGTTAACTGACACGAGACTCTGACTCAAACGATCGACTATGCTCCGATACCACTATAACACCCTTCTAAATCCCGCGGCAATTTAAATAAATATATCATAGTAAAAACATAACGCAAGGGTGCCACAATTATTTAAAATAAATAAACCAACCATGGTCAAGTCATGCTTCATTAGGGAACGATTTACCAAAAACACAATCATGTTTATCACAGCGGAATAAGAAACATCATCAATATAACCAAAAGGAAATATAATCCAACACCAAATAAAATAGAGTAATCTCATAAAACTCTGTAACTATCGTCCCCCAGTGTTACAAGATCAGAGCATGACCGACACGACCCAACATAAACGGATAAACCCTACGAGTCATCTTCAACGAGCACTAATGCCGTTACCCCTCAATCTGAAAATGACAACGTGTAAGGGTGAGTCTCATTCTCAATTAGCAAATATTATGCAATTCATAAGCAACAAGCATCATAGTATACCGTTCACCCAATTATACATAGTCAGATTCACATCTATTATTCATCAATTCACACAATAATAGATTATAACACAAAACACAGAAATCCATACAATCATGTTATTACAAAATGCATATGACACAACTGACACTATGCATGTGGTACCAAAATTCGTGAATCACATTCACAGGACTTCTCTCTATGATACTGCCCTTCAAATCGCTCACACCCCACATGGGCACACGATTAAACTCATCGCTCACACCCCCATGGGCACACGATGACTGCTTACTAATCTCCGCACATTGGGAATTAGCCACCAACGATCCACTCATCAACGGGATCCATCATCAAATGCATATGAATGAATGAAACACACATAACATACTTAAAAACATCGCCGAATCACGATGAACAACTCATCTCAACACCACATCACCGAATAAGTATGTACATGTTTCCAATATCATTCAAATAGTCATGCATTCATCACAATCATAATATTAATCACAACCAATTCATCATCACATCAATTACATTGTCACACCTATCTCATATGCACACAATGTTCAATTCTCATCAAGTAATTAAATCGAGTTTTAAAGAAATAAATTCGGCCACCGCCTATATTCATCATTCATCATACAAAACATTCAATTACTTGCACAACGCCTAAAACGGCACTAAGAAAGGATTCACTGATCAAAAGATACGCTATTTTAAGTTTTAGCAAAATTCTCGTTCAGCAAGGTTCGCTCAGCGACGCAAGGCACAAGCGAATTCCTTCAGACCTCCGCTCAATGGACCTCTAGCAACGTTAGACAGAAGCGACTTACGTTGGGACCTTCGCTCAGCGGACCTGCGATTTCATAAATTCTTAGGTCTGCGACAGACCCTGCGATTCCACCTAGTTTCAGTCCAAAATCGATCCCAGACATCACATACAGGCATATAATCATCATACATCCAATCATACACCACAAAACATCATTTAAACTCATTATTAACCAAATAGTTCACACAATCATCATCAAATCAATCCAAATTATAACATCCTAACCTAACAATTCCAATATCTAATTGAATCAAACCATACATCAATCTACCTATTACCTAAGATCACACGAGAGATACTAAAAGGAAGAGACCCCCTTACCTCGATGAATCTCTTGAATGCTCTCCTTCCGGTTTCACGTTCTTTCCTCTTTCTCTTCTCTTGCCCTTTTCACGTGTTCTTCCTCTTTCCCTTCTCTTGGCTCTTTTCTTATTTTATGAAAATAAAATAAAAATGAATACAACTTAGTAAAAAGGCCTAACCAATAGCACCCCTATTTTACTAACATCACATCATAAGCTCAATAACTCCTATTCCATCCTTTCTAATTAAATCCAAATAAAATACTAAAATTCCAATTATTTGATTTAAATCCAAATTAAATTAATTAACTAAAATTGTGGGGTGTTTCATCTCTCGTTTCTCAACCATTTGCAAAGTTATAAACACGAAACTTGCTTGATTTTTAACAAGGATATGATGGTATCATTTAATTTTATTTATTTTAAGTTAAATTCAAAATTTCACGTATGAACAATAATGAACCCTAAAACTGAAATTTAACATGAAATCGGGTATATGCATGAATTCATTCAATTAAGTTAGGGTTAATGATCTATATACATGCAGAAAGATGATGGAAACTTGTTGAATCAGTTATGTTGCATGAATTATAGGGTTCAAATTTGAGCTACTAACCTTCAAAGTGAAAATCCGAAATCTTGATATAAATGTTCTAGTTGCAAGATTATGATCTGGGAAGCATCTATGATGATTATGGAAGATGTTTGGATGCTCACATTAGCCTGGAACCTTCTGAATTGCTCCACACGACCTCAAATGCAGCCACACAAATTTGAATATGGAGATGATAATTCTAATGTTTCAAAACTCCCACAAGGACTTGGATCACTTCTACATGATGTGTATGAAGTGTATGAATACTCAAATTCAAAGGAGAAGCTTTGGTTTGAAGAATTCACTTCTTTACTCCATGAACTTTTGAAAAATGAGAAAAGAGAGAAGTTAGAGAAAGCAAGAATTGAAGTTGCTTTGGTGTGATTTTGAATGAAGATGAACTCTCAATTTATAGGCAAATGAGATAAGATTGTCTTGAGAGAAAATGAGCTTGAAGTTGAATAACTTAGTGAATAAGTTATGGACTATTCCTTTCATGTAATGATGAGTTTTTGGCTTGGTTAGGATTCAATTCTACAAAATTATCATTCCTCTAATTACAAGTTCAAATCTGATTCTGTGAGGGATCAATTTGGCATTTGGAGATAAACTTGATGACTCACCAAATTTTGCAATGATTTAAAATTGGTAATGATTACTTTTTCACATGATAAGTGAAAAAATGGTACTTTGATATTCTTGTGAAATGATTCCAAAATGATCCACTTGTTCTTGGTTGATGACAATTCATAAACATGTGCTAATTGAATGTAGAACTTGTGGAAAATTGGTGAAGAGCAAGACTAGTTAAGTTTGAAACTAGTTTTATGGAGCCTTCTTTGAAAATTCATAACTTCTTCCTCAAGTAAAATCAAATGATGATTTGGGAATTTTTGGAAAGCTTGGAGGATGTACTTCAACTCTCTTGTTGGTGGCTTGAATGAATTCATCTTGGATCAAAGTGAAAAATTGCTTGGAAGTTGGTGAAAAAGTTGATAAAAAAGACTTAGAAAATTTTTCTAACTGCTGGAAAAATGTTCACAAGCTTCTAACTTAAAAATCATTTACTTTTTTGCGAAATTTTTCACCATGGAAAAGTTGTAGATCTTGATTTTCTCTTCAAAATGAGATTTAGAAGAAAATTTTTTGTCAAGCGATGAAGAAGTTATGACTTTTCAAAGTTTGAATGAAGAATATTCAATTCTTCATTAAAAAGTCAAAACCCTAAAATGTTGACTTTTTTATTCTTGATTAATTTTCTTGATTTTTCTTGATGAAATAGCTCTAATAACCACATGTTCGTTATTTTTATCCTTAAGAGTTCATAGTTGACCAAATTTCTCAAAAGTTAAAGGTGGTCTCAAACTGTTATCTTTTTCCAAATGAATTGAATTCTTCTAAGTATCTGATGAATTAAGCTTTTCCAGTCAAATGAGTGATGTGAGTGGACCATAATGAAGCATTGGATATTATTGAACCATGATTTACGCCATGGAATCATGTATTGACTAAAAGTCCACCTCCCATGTGAATTAGGTCAAAAACCCTAATTGGGGTCCAGATGAATTTGGAAATTGTTGATCATGAATTGAAGCACGCATTGGCTCAGAATTTTATGAGGAAAATCATATGAAGATACTTGAGCTCTCTGAATGATTTTTTTGAATCTTGAAGTCCCTTCCAGATGAAAATCTTAACTATAGTTCCTGATGAATCCAAAACCCTAGTTTGGTGTTTCTGATGAACTTAAGGCTTGATGCCTTTATATTTGAGATCACGTGGGGATGAATGAAGCATCTTGATCTCTTATGATTTACTGAGGATGATTTCAGTCATTGATTGATCCTTTTCCTAAATGTCCTAGCTTGAAACCCTAATGTGAGGACTTGGTGAACAAGTGACTGCTTTAGGTATCTGTGTTAGAACATAGTTTGGTTCTAATCATATCTTAGTGTTTTCATGATAACAATTAAATAAATTTTGTATAAGTAAATGTGGTACTCTAATTATATGGTTCTCATTTCAGAAGATGTTCTAATACAAGTACCATCAAAACATGAACTTTATGTAAAGCTGAACAAACGCTGAAAGGAAAAGCCGCTGAAGTTATAATGAAGTAGCTTCTGAATGCACCAACCGCTGTAGTCAAATTCTAATAGAAGTTATATTCACAAGTAAGAACATAAGTTATGAAAGATGCAAACATTTCCCAAGATTGATTGAAGAAGCAACACACATGCAGTTCATTAAGAGAAACAAAAACAAAAAGCAAACACCCAAACATTTAATGCTCTCTCCAAAGATCAAGACAACGGACAAATACTTGAGGGTATAAATAGAAGATCATTTGAAAAATAAATACGATGGAAAAATAAATACGATGGAAAATTATCAAAAGCCAACGTGAACTCTTACGCTGAAGAAAAATATTTTCATTTTAATATACTTAGTTCATACTTATTGTACTATAAACTTAGTGAAATAACACAGTTGTGATTAAAGCTTAGTAGAAGCAATCTGAAACACTACTATTAAAAGTTAATTCCTTGAGAGACCAGTTGGGTTAGATTTCTCAAAAGGGCTAGGACTAGTTTGTCTTAGAGGTGTTAGTCACTTGCTGTTGGCTTGTGCATTGTATCGTTAGTCACAACAGTTGGTTGTGTATTTGTAATCAGTTTTAATTATAGTAGATTAAGTCCTCGATTGAGAGAGGCGAAATCACCTTGGAGGGTGGACTGGAATAGTTTGAGTTGCAAACGAACCAGGATAAAAATAACTGTGTTTTGTCTATTGTTATTGTGAAAGAAAAAGGAAAAACTTATTCAACCCCCCTTCTAAGTGTTTTCTAAACCTTGAACCTGCCTTGAGTTGATGAAGCATGTAAAATGCTATATGATGTGATATATTATGGGGGTCAAAATTTATGTATGACAACATCCAAAGCATTTAGAGATGAAATGTTCTATACGCTTTATATTAAAAGGATAAACATTTATAGTAGAATCCTTTAAAATTTTGATAGTATTACAATCTAATTTTATTTATATTTTTCATGTATATAAATTGTTATTTTAACCTTGTCATTTATATACATGAGTTAAAATGCAACCTTTGGTGCATGTTTCGTGAAATCATGTGATTTTAAAATGCAAAAAACAATTTCGTGTGCTTGTAAAAAAATCATGTGATTTTAAAACTTTAATTATAATAAGGAAAGAAAGAGAAAATAGAATAATATTATTAAAATATAGGATGAATTCAGACAACCATCAAAAGACACTAACCAATAATTCTAATTTAAAGAATGTAACTTTTCACACTATAAAATAATTATATAATTATATACTTCAAAATGCAAAAGAGAGAACATATGGCACATATTATTAAGTTTGTCAATGTAATAATTATTTTTCTTATCATATTCGTATTTGTATCAGATGGTATCACTGTAACGGATCGTAAGTTCAATTTTCCAATTTATTTTCAAAATTTATTTTTAATATTGTATACAATGTTCCATTTCTTATTATATAATTTTTTTAATTTGACATCACAAAAGTTATCAGATGTGAGTCTAATAAAGAATGTCGTCAACAAATGCCTGATTGCAAGCTTCCTAAAAGGCCAAGGTGTGTAGCAAAGACATGTATATGTTATTAATTGTAAGCATAAACTTCATCCTATTTTCTCAGAACCTTAAAATAAATTTGATCCACTCAAATATTTATTTTCTCTTAACCTTCAAATAAATTTGATCCACTCAAATGCTTATTATGTATTATGTCAGTGTTGTTGCATTAGTTCACTTTTAGAAATTAAAATATCCACTTTATTATGATAAATTAAATTTATGAAATAAATAACTATTATTTTGAGAAGAATAACAAATGAAGAAAAAAGAATTCTCTATAATTTTTTATTCTTTTTAACTATTATTTTGAATGAATAAGTTAGACCTATTCATACCAAAAAAAAAAAATTGTCTAACAAAAGAAATGTCATTATGTAAGAAAACGTTCCCATTGAATTATATATTCACCTAATAAGCAACGTGGGACTTACACAACTCACACTTGTTTCTCAACAATCTTTCTCTCAAGTGCCATTCCATTCATTTTTCTCGACATACTAGTACCACCATTGATTGACAACCTTACCACGCAACGGATACTTAAACGGTACAAGGCGCCATACTACCACCATGGTTGGAATATTTTTTATACAAAGAGTCGATCCTTTACTCGAACCAGGCCCTGATACTATTGATGGATCATCATTAAGGGTCAAATACTCGCCCAAAGAAGTGAGACAGACACCACATATTCACCAAAAACCTTAAGACAATGAGTGTATGGATTCTCTCACTTATAAATGCCCAACCTCCATTTTTCTAAGCAATGTAGGACTTCAACTCACACTTATTTCATAAAACATTTTGTACTATTGTTTCCCATCTGACAACTGACGATTAAAAGTGGCTTTGATCTTGGGTTTGATTCCCAATAATAACATTTTCAAAATGACAAGTTAGAATTTTTTCCCATTGGTGTAGCAGTGAAATTTGTGAGATTAGATGTATAAGCTCAAAGATAAAAGTTTGATGAATAAAAGGATGTCAAACCTCAAGATCATTTCATATATGAATGAATATGATGGATGAGGGATGGATAAATATCGCATGCATGTGCGTTAGTAAACAATGTATATATACAAAGATAATAACATAACCAAATTATAAATGTACAAGGATGTAAATAAACAAGTATATATACAAGGATATAAACAAGGAATGATCATAGCAACGAGTTATATTAACATGATATTCTAAAGGTCAAAGGATCAAGAGATCACAAAGTTAGGGTTGTAGGGTTTATGTACACCTAAACCTAATTAATTAAAAGTTGATTAAAACAAAATCCTAAGGGGATTGACTAAGGGAGCATGTTAATATTCTCAAGGGGAGCTTGCCCTAATTCTAGTTGATTCACACAAAAGTATATACAAGCTACTTGGTGAAAACTCTTCAAAGAAATTGATTTAAAAGTCTTTTAAATGATGTAAAACACTTGTTTTTTGATTTAATTTTAAAATGATTAAATAATAAATATTTTTGTGATTTTTAGTTATATTCTCAAAATAGACAAGATAAATGAGAAGTATGCAAAAAAATCAAGTGGAAATGTGTGGTGGTCGTTTTCTTTACCTCCCCGTTTCACTTGGGAGGACGGCACGCTAAACCCTTCACGCGAAATTTGGAAGGAGAATGCGCCCGTGGTGGGATGAATTTTATTTCAGTTCTTCCTACGATATCACACGAACTTTCTTATTTGTCCTACGAGTAGGAAAGGGGAAAAAAGATCTCAACTAAACCCTAGGAGTTTGCTATGTGTGGGGATTTCACCTAGACTAGAAATTCTGGAGTCCGGGGGGTCGGTTATACATAGGGAAGTGTTTAAACACCCTACATATCTGTAGTACTCTACAGGAACCTTCTCTGTGTCATTGTGATTGTGTTTGCTGCTAATGATTGGGAAAGTTTCTCCTTTGTATTAGGAGAGAGAATTGAATTGATTTTAAAAGACAGACAGACAGACAAACTGACTATTTTTGGTATTTTATTAGCTCGCTGAGATTCCTTGTGAACCTCATGCCTACATATCCCTAGTGGAAGTCAGAGCTTAATGTAGTTCGGGGAACTAACTAGGGAAATTACTTGTTTTTGGTGCCTTGCTTAAAGCTCAAGGTTAAAGCTTGGAATTAAATCTCTGTTTACAGTAAAGAGACATGAAATCATCTTTACAGAGAGGTATTTGTACTATTCTACCACAAACATTTAAAGGAGTGACAGAATAACTGAATTCATTTCATTCAAGAGGGGGACCTTACTTGTGTATGTGCAAGTATACCAGTCAAATGCCTCTTAAATGAAAGAAAGATGCTCATCCAAATTAGGGAAAGTTACCACATGTCTGGGTTTTACTGCCAGCTCATGCCTTTCAAAATCCTAAATGGGATACTTGATTAAAATTGAAATGAAATGTTTGTTTGTTTGAATGTGGTAGAGTAGTAAAAATATCTCTCTATAAAGATAAGCTATGTCTATCTACTGTATAAAAGATTTGACTTTAGCTGGCTTGTATGAGGCCCAAGCTTGAGGCTTTTTGATTGATTAATTAATTATTATTGACTCTGGGAGATGACTCCATTGGGGATTAATTACAGGATATTTTTGTGTTCTGTATAAAGCCCAGAATTGAGGCTGAATCTACTTAGGGAGACTATATTTGTGTGCCTTGTACAAAGCCCAAGGTTGTGGCTAACTGTTAAGGATAATTGAATGAATGACTCTATTTTATGTGCCTTGTACAAAGCCCAAGGTTGTGGCTGACTCTAGCTAGGAAAAAAAACATTATTTTCTACCTTGTACAAAGCCCAAGGTTGTGGCGGACTCTTAAATAAACTGAGTATGGATGACTCTATGGGAAAAGATCCTAGGTGTTAGGAATCTTTGACACATGAAAACATGGTTTATCTGCCTTGTACAAAGCCCAAGGTTGTGGCTACTGAATGATGAAGAACTCACTGGGGAGACTCTATTATCTGCCTTGTACACTGCCCAAGGTTGAGGCTGACTCTTGACAGGGGAGTTTTATTGTTTGGGTGCCTTGTATGAAGCCCAAGGTTGAGGCTAACTATTTTTGTTGGTTTTGACTCTATTGAGGAGATTTTATTTATTAAAAGACTGTTTTTCTTTTGGAAGCTAACCCTTTCCAGGGATTTTGACTCAGCTGGTGAATTTGTCTGTTAAAAGACTGACTTTATCATGTTTTTTTGGAGGCTGACCCTTTCCAGGGGTTTTGACTCTTTTTGGGGAAATTATCTCCTAAGAGAAATGAATCTTTATTTTTGACATTTATTAATTGACTTTGGAGGCTAACCCTTTCCAGGGGTTTTGGTAAAATGAAGGAATGTGTGGAAGCTAACCCTTTCCAGGGATTTTGAAATGGAGGTTGATTTTAATTGACTTTGGAGGCTAACCCTTTCCATGGGTTTTGTTGAAAATGAATGGCAGAAAGATTATCTAATGGAGACTTCTTGTTTAAAGCCCAAGATGAAGGCTGACTCAATGCTGAGGATGACCCAAAGCATGGATCCTAGACTCTGCTAAGGAAGATTGATGAAGATAAGGGTGACAGAGACTGTCCATGTCTCTCATTCCAAAAGGTGTACTCAATGCAAAATTGAGACAAACTTAGCTTGTTTAAAGTCTGGTTTAAATTGGAAGAAACTCACCAGGGTAGGCTAAAAGTGGCTAAAGACCTGTTCCTATGTTTATAAGAAACCTGATGGGTCCTTGTATACAAGCTCAAGAGGAAGCTGGAAATGCTTTTAAGAAGCCTGTGGGTCCTTGTACAAAGCCCAAGAGGAGGCTAGTCGAGGGTCCTTGTTATAGCACAAGAGAAAGCTATGTAGTTTTGAACTTATTTTGGCTCTAAGCAAATGGGTAAGAGGTTTCACCGGGAATAATTCCTCTTTGGGTGGATGTGTCCTATTTATTTTTGGATTCTAAGGTTTTTGCCAAGATGTTTCACCGGGAATAATTCATCTTGGGGGTTTGAACTACAGATCTCTAATTAGGAAAGAGCCTTCACCGGGAAGACATTCTCAATCCTAGGTCATATTCCTATAATATATATATAGTTTAACTGTCCTAAGGTTTATACTCAAACGTAGTTCTAAACTAATATATGCACAGTTTATATTTGACAGTAATTTAAATAAAGACTGTAAATTGAAAGCTTGTAAAGCCTAACCTGGATGGAGTGGAGGCCATTGAAGAAGTATGTACAGAGCCTCAACAGTAATTTTTGTTGTTTTGTTGATAACAGTTGATTATATATATGATAAACAGTTAATGGTTTTTGAAAACAGAAGAAGTGAAGATGGACAAAGGTCACATAGGTATCTGAAGAGTTTCACCGGGAATAATGCCCTTCAAATACCAGAAGAATGTTTTGAAAACAGAAAGAAGATTTTGAAAATACAGTTTTGAAAACAAGCTAAGAAGAGAAGGTTTTTGGGACTTACACTCTATTAGAGGCCCAGTACTTTACAGTACTGGTGTAAAAGCAATTGAAAATGATTTTGAATGATACAAGGTTTTGTTGTTTGAAAACCCTAATCATTTTATTTATTCGGAGATTGAAAACAGTTTTGAGAATTGACAAAAGTCAACTTAATTAAAGTAAAAATAAAGATTTTTACTTAATTAAGACCTAAACAATTAGGGTTTTATCATAAACTTTATTTACAAAATGATTTAGGTTAAAACAAAGTGAAAATATGTATTAAAGTATTTAAGAAAACACCTAAAAACATACTATTTTAAACCTAATTAAAAATTCAAGAAATAAATAATATTTTTATGATTTTTTTTTATTATTCACAAAATAGGTATATTAAATGATAAGTGTGTGAAAAATGAAGTGAAAATAAATTAATTTGATAGGTTAAATAAATATGTGAAGTTTGTGAGAAAATGAAAGAAATTGTGTGTAAAAAAATAGTTTTGGCCCTTGGAGGGTTTGAACCCACGCCCTCTAGGTCACACACTCAAAACAAACACCACTGAGCCAACGCGCGTGTGGTGATAGTAACTTGCATTCATTTGGTTATGTTTCAAAACAACTAGTAAATCATTGAAAAAATAAAAGAACCAAAAAGTCCGGGGCGAGGGGGATTCGAACCCCAGACTTGAGGCATGATGAGACTAAGGGCGTATGGGAGGCCACTAGGGCAAGTTTGTTCAGTCGTTTAAGGAACGCATACCATTCAAAATAAAATAAACTTTGGCCCCAGATTCAAATTTTGCGCGCCATGGCCATAGTCATCTTCTTCCTCGAGCTCAAAGATTTTCAAAATCCTAACTCTCTGATTTCTCAACTAAATGACATGATGTAAACATCAATCTTGTTCTAAATTTCCTCACGAATCCAGATATATAACTAACATTTATTTATATGAACTATAGCTACCTAATTTCTCAGAAAACTCTAAGAACATATAAACCCTAAATTTGAAATTAAATGACAAACAAGATGAATAAATGCAAGATGATAGAGGGTTTTCAATCCTCTGATGATGCTAAACAAGATAGAATCGAGCTTTAACTCAGTGAGTGCTTAAATTAAAGAGGTGAAGTTCAGAAACTTACCTCTGAAAATGGAGGTCGTGAGGATGATTGAGAGCAACTGGGCTTGAATGAATGATCTCAATAGCTTCCCTGAGACTCAATGATGCTAACTGAATGCTTATTGGAGCTTGAATCCTCTTGAATTTCTCTATGGACCTCCCTCGATTTCAGCTTCAAGTGAACATGGAGGTTGTTGAATTTGGAGTTACAGATGAGCTGCAGCCATCTGGTTAGCTTCACTATGACCTGAGGAATGTGCCTGGATGATTGACTTGGCTCAGAACCTCCTGAATTACTCCATGGACCTCCAACTGCAAATGCTCCAAAGTGAGAGCAACAATGGTGTTCCTCTACTTACAGAAGTGATCCAGGTGCTTGGATCACCTCAAATGACCTCCCTTGAGATGTTAGAATGCTCACTTTCCAAAGATAAGCTCTGGTTTGAAGAAATCGATTCTTCTTGCCAAAGAACTTTGAAAAACAATGAACATGAGAAGAGAAAGAGAAAGCAAGGAATATGGTTGCTTTGGTGTGTTTTTTGAATGAGAATGAGGCCTCTATTTATAAGCAAATGTCTCAGTACTGATTGGGAGAGTGAGCTTGCTTAGTGAAGCAAGTTTGGTTTCTTAGCCATGAAGAAATTTCAAAGAATATCCAAGTGTGATCATTGCATTTTCGAGCCACCTCCCCTATCCATTGATTCTATCTGATCTTAGGGGACAATTCAGATGCAAAGTGAGCTCTAATTGGTTGGTGAGAAGATTCCTTGGGTGATTCATCAATTTGCCATAAATTCTCAAAAGTAATCATTACATAATCACATGTTCTTATTTTAGGAATCTTCTTCAATTATCATGGCATGGTAAAAATGAATGCATGGCATTGTTTCAGACATGTTATGGGTCGTGTAGCATCCATTAGTGAAGCAAAATGCACAAAATTACAAAGTTCCAATTTGCACATGACCTATAATTTTACTTCATGAGGCCAACTTTGAACAAGCATAACTCCTAGCTCAAATTGAATTTGGAGAAGGATGAACACAATTTGGAAAGCCCTAAACATCTACTTCAAATCATTAGTTTATGTCTTCTTCAGAAT
Source organism: Vicia villosa (assembly GCF_029867415.1). Taxonomy (NCBI): domain Eukaryota; kingdom Viridiplantae; phylum Streptophyta; class Magnoliopsida; order Fabales; family Fabaceae; genus Vicia; species Vicia villosa. The sequence continues at coordinate 22,831,032 of NC_081183.1, read as the reverse complement.
CATTTGGGAAATTTGTGAAAAATGAGCCCAAAGTTGGATGAAAACTAGGTTAAAACACTTAGAAAAATTTCTAAGTGTTTATGACCTAAACTTCAAAATTTCCAAAACTTCATAAATGGTTGATCTTTTGAAAAAAAGTTCCCTTGTAAGATGTTGTTTTATTTTGCAAGATCTACAACTTTCATGTTGGAAGTTTTTTGAGTTGTGTAGGTGAAATTTTGAGTTCTCACCATGCCTTCAAAAACCCTAATTCCCGACTTTTTGCTCCTTGATGAATTTCTTTGAATTTCTTTGGTCAAATGACTTTGACATCCATATATTGATGATATTGATCTTTGAAAGTCATTTTTTTGACCAAAAACCTTAAAAGTCAATGATGATCCTTCACAGTTGACTTTCCCCTGACAAAGTGAATTTTTGGGCTTTTGTGTAGAAACAAGATCCCTCAAATGAATGATGTAAATGGATTATATTGAGGTAGTAGAGATTCTCGAATCATGTCTTGAGTTTTGGATTCATGCCCTGATTAAAAGTCAACCATCCTGGTGAATTAGGTCAAAAACCCTAATTGTCGACCATATGAAAATAATGACTGTAGACTTTGAACTGAAGTGTGATGTCCAGTGGATCTTGTAATATGAGATATTTGGAGATGATTGATGTCTTTGAATGATCCCCTGAGGTTTTTTAGGGCTTCCCAAATGTGATCCCTGATTTCAGTCCTTGATAGGCTCAAAACCCTAGTCTGTTGATCTGAGTAATCCTGTGCTTAGATGACTGGGTGTCTTAATCAATCATAGGTGTAATAATGAGGCTTTTGATTGCATTAGAGACTAATCCCTCTATTGATTGATCCTTTGCCTGAGTTTTCTTGTCCTTGAGCATCCTCGATTAAATACCAGATGGAGAAGTAACTGCTCTGGGAACTTGTCTTGACCTGATGAAAAATCCTGAAGATATGCCATCTCAGGGGGGTCAAAAATTAGGGTATGACAAAATGATGTAATTTACTATTTCAAATAAAAAATCAAAGTTTATTAAAAAGGTAAAAGAAACAAGTGGTAAAAAAAATTATTTGGCCTTGGGAGGACTTGAACCCACGCCCTAACAATCACATGTTAGAACACTTACCACTGGACCAACACACTATAACTGTTAACCAAATGCACGCGTAAATATATAATAAAAAAGTGTTCTAAGTTCAGAATGAACTTCAATCTCCAACCTTGGTTCACATGATCTTCAGAAATCTTGTTTGAGATTTAAGAAATCATTCTCAATTATGTAAAGATCAAATATGTTCATAATTTTAACACAAATTCAACCATGTATCATTATTAAATTTATTCAAACAGTAGCTCACAAATTTCTTGACAGGTCTATAAACAGAGTCTAAAATAAAACCGCAAGTGCACAGCCTATCAAAGTAATATATAAGATTATCGAACCATAGAGACCAATCGTCAATCTATCTACTCTATTGCTAAGGTGTTTATCTAAGGCGGTTGAGAATATTCGATATGAGTGCAGTGCAAGAAAATAAAGGAATAAAGTAAATAGAAAATAAAAGCAACATGTTCGAATGTAATTCACGTAAATCAGACAGTGTTCCAGTCACACATGGATAGAATTACTTATGGGGAAATATTTTCTACTTATAGAAAGGAACAATTTAACGGGAACTTGTCCCTTTCGGGTACTAAGAACCGATTTTACTCTTTAAGTCTACCCATTCATTTGTCACATATGAACAGTGCGCATTGTGTTAAAGTAGTGAACCTATTTTTAAGAAATCAGTTACTTGTCTTAGTAGAAAAGTGATTTTAACTTGTAAAATTTAACTTAAAGAGATTCTTTGGCTTTTGACCAAGAAGTAGATATCAAACCCATAAACCTGTCCGAAAATAGATTCAAAATCGTTTTCTAAAAATGTGTCAAAGATCCCTAATTAACCAAACAAACTGCTTTCGCCCTTTTTGTTCGGTTAAAAACTAATCAAGTTTGATCTTAAGTATGGACGACTTTCGGTCTTACCCATAAACATTTAAACACAGTAAACTTGAATTAAAGGCTAAAACATCCCCAATAGTATTTCTATTAATATAACATTTCGAACTCGATCTTGGCGATGATCCTTACATTCTAACCTTTATAAATTTAGCCAGACATGGAAATAAAAGTGAGCCTATAAAAACGTGTAGGCATGGTAAGAGCGGGAAAATAAATAAAGTAAAAGAAAGACAATAAAATAAAGCAATTAAATAAAACCTGCTCCAATCGGAGTCTTTGAATCTGGTACAAGCGGAAAGTAAATGGCGAGGAAATGTAAATGGCGGTATGATGAACTTCAACCAAAGTGCTCCAAACCCAATTAAAGACTCGATCTACACTGTGATAACTCTTTGATTTGAAGGGATTGTCACTTTACAGATACTGATGGTATATGGCTTAAGTAGTAACTAACCTTGGATGATTTCCAAATGAAACGAAAACTCCTATTTATAGAGGAGTTGAGAAGCGTGCTTTTATAGGAGTTCCCTCCAAATTCTTTTGAGATAAAAACAAAACGTGAAGTCCGCGCCCACGGAGGAGGGGTCTGCGCCCGTGGCCTTTGAGAATTGAGAAGATCGTGGGATCGTGGCAGTCTGAGGGTCAGTTGGCTTGGCTCCCACAGAGGGAGGGTCCGCAACCGCGGCCTGTGCTTTTCCATGATTGTAGATCTTTTTGTTAGCTTTCCAACGCTTTGAACAGGGCGTCATTCTGATTTACGGTTTAGGAGTTATGGCCAAAACAGACGGATAACGTCTCGTGTGCAAATTGCTCCATTTCTTTCGTTTCTTCGCCTGTTTTGCTTTGTTTCTTCGCACACGCCTCTAAAATGACTAAGTACCTAAAAACAAACTAAATACCAACATAATAGTACAAATTCAAATCAAAACAACTAAAAAACATGCATTAATCAAGTTAAATAAACGATGTATTTGCGTGTGATCAAAATCTCCCACACTTAAACCTTTGCTTGTTCTCAAGCAAAAAAATGAAGTAAACAATATCATTAAAATAATTATTCCGGGTCTAACGACTTTACTTTGAACAAGGTCACATCAACAAATATTATATGACAGAAACAAGGGTATCGTAGTAACATATTCCATTTGTATATGTGTTGTTATAACATGATTGGAAGATTTCCAAGGTGGTGTTTAGATCGGTGAGATGGGTTAATCCCATGGTTGGTACCACATGCATATAGTCTTTTCATTTGTATACGTGTTGTTATAAGATGATTGGAAGATTTCCAGTGTTATATCGTGGTGATGTGGGTTGTGTTTGATTGCATTCGTAACTATTGGTGAATAATTTCTAAAACCTATAATATGTTGCAATAGGGTGAACAATTTATTTATGATGTTTTGTTGTTTATGAACTCATAATATAGTTTAATAGTGAATATGTCTTACCCTTATTGTTGATCATTTTCAGATGGGGGAGTGGTTTGATAATGAGTGGTGTTGGGTGATTGACTGGAAAGAAGATTTATCCCCTTAATTGATTTTACTATGGGAAGAATTATTGAATCTGTTGGGTAACTTTGTTCTTAACTGGGATGCGACTGATAGGTTCGAATGGAGTCTTGAACAAGATTCTTCCTTTTCTGGTAAATCTTTGTATGGGACTGTAATTTCTTTAAGAACAACCGATCAGAGTGGTTTAGTAGATTCAAGCGTTATTTTTGCGCTTAATATTGTATGGAAGTCCAAAGTTCCTCTTAATGTAAAAGTCTTCGGTTGGAGAGAAATGCAAGATAGGCTACCAACCAAAGCTCAACTTCTTCGTCGCGGTTTATCACAGTTTGAACATATTTCTAAATGCGATTTCTGCGGTTTAGAAGTTGAAACTTTGACTCATTTGTTGTTTCAATGTGATTTTAGCAGAAAAATTTGGCTAGCAATGCAAACTTGGACTGGTATAGACTTTGAATATGAATTTTTAATGGGGGAGCATCTCCTTAGTCATAGATAGAAGGTGATGGGGAAAGTTAGAAAAGGTATGGAAGGTTCAATTTGGTTGGCTTCTTGTTGGTGTTTATGCTTAGCAAGAAATAATATTATTTTCAATGAGGAGACTTGCAATTTGGATGACATTATTCTAGATATCAAACAGAAATTATGGCAGTGGAATAGAATAGGGCTAAAGTCTCCAAATAATATAAGCTTTCATGATATGCTTGTTGCCCCTTTAGAGTGTATGTTGAGAATTTGATGGTATTATTGTATTCTGATGTTTTTTAAATTCTGCAACTTTGTGTAACAGTATTCAAATATATGTGGGAAGAATTCCCTTTATACTCAATATCAATGAATTTTTTTTAGAAAAAAATACATCTATTTAATTTTATATACCTTGATGAAGAAAGGATATTTTAGAAATATAGAAAAAGAAAATTTAAGTGAGTCTAACACAATCAGGAGTTATAAGGTGATTTTCTTCAAATCAATCATTTTACTCACAATTACTTAAGCCATGCTAAACAATCTTTCATACAAACTGCAACACATAACATAATGTAATATCATGCATTTTCTATACATAGCTTTAAGAACCGAAAACATTTGATGATAAGATGGTAGCTATAAGTAAATTATAAAATGATGGTTATGATGAAGTTTTTAATTAAAATTCTTGTAAATATGTAAGTAAAAAAATAATAGATTTATAAATCCATGATTAATGAGAATAATATTGATAAGATCTTTTGAGAAGAAGCTATAAATAGCCCTAGATTATTTTAAAAAATACAATCAACATAAGATTTATATTGAAATATATATTTTTAAATAGTGGAAAGGTAGAAAATCCAACTTTACATATTTTCATATATCTAGATGCACCTGTTACATTTTAATTACTAAAGAGCACTTTAACAAGTTTGGTTCAGATGCACACAAGTGTATGTTGTTAAGACACTCTTATAAGTATTGAGTGTATTTAAGAGTGGGAGGGAGTGAATTAGGTGTTTAAAATTTTTAGAGGAAAACAAATTATTTTCCCTGCAATTTTATTGGGTTTTGTTTTACTAATTTATAAAAATGGATTGAAGACTTATTTTTATGGTTTAAGAAATTTAAGTGAAATTGAGAAAAATAAATACAAAAAAGAAAATTGCACAAAGATATATCATGGTTCCTCTAACACCCCTTTTCTAACTCCAAATTATAACATACAATTCACCGAGTAAGCATGCATAAATGAAAAAAGGCGCTACATGTTGATTTCCACAAAATGAAAATCCCAAACAACATATAAACATTCATAATATGCAAAGATCATACTGTAACATAATAATGTAATTATCATGCTTCCATACATTATGCATAAATGCTTGCGGAATACAAAAGAATTGCTATCACATAAATTCAATGAATATGTCCCATACCATATTCATCTACCAATTCAAAATAACATTAACATCCATGCTACTTGAATTCACAAATCTAGGCTAAAAGGTCTTTAAAACAACATATCCAAATGTTAACACATACATCCAAAATATTCAACAAAACATAAAGATAGCAATGTTCAAAACGTAGGCATAAGTCTACGAAATCCCCCCCCCCCCCCCCCCAGTGTTACATGATTAGAGCATATGACTCATTACCTAATCAAATAACAAAACTCAGAGATCTTCGGCTAAGCCACGAACAAACAACTACTCGTCCGAACCTGCACGTTACCAACAAAGGGCAACATTCAAACACAAGGGTGAGAATTCAAATTATTATAGAAAACATAATAATGGGAAATGCAACATAAACAAGCATATATTTCACAATTCATCACACTTTTCAAATTAGGCAATATATATACCATATATCAATTGTCACAGAAATCAATCACATAGATACAAAACAATCACATAGCACACAATGTGACTCGGATGTAATAAAGGTGACTCTATGCATGTGGTACCATGTGAACCCAATGTTTCACCGCTTTTCAATTCATTATCTCGAATCCAAACCACTCTTCCGATCCGGACAAGATCAAAGCCAAGATTGTGAACCCAAAGTTTCACCACCTATCTTTCAAAGCCACAAATGTGAACCATAAGTTTCACCGCCTATATTATAAATCCAACCAATCGTGAACCCAAAGTTTTACCGCCTATATTTCAAAGCCAACTATGAATGTATGTACAATTATCTCAACACATATGCAATTAAGATTATCCAAAAAAATCTTAACACAACGCATACCACAATAATTCACACATTGAATTATCTACCAATTGTACAAGATGCATATGCCAAATCATAATTATAACAAAACTCAACAACCATCATATATTCAATCACAAACAACATGAATATATCTCCACATATCTGTTAGCTGGAGATTTCGATTGGAGAATATGTTTCTTGAAGGTTTAGAGTTGGAAGAGACAAAAATGGCTTTCAATGGCCATTTATGAGAATGTCATTTATGGTGAAGATACCTGAAGTCGAAGCTGAATCGAAATAGTTTGTCTTCGAGACTTAAGCGTTTTCCGAAATACGAGAGTACTGAAACTTGTAGTATTTCGTTGCATTCTCACTAAAGAACACGTTGCCACGTATCGATAGAGGATTCAGGCGGGAGGATTTGAATTTCGAAATATTCTGTGTAACCCAACGAGGACAGATGGCGCCCCAGGGATTCGAAACGCATGCATGTGAGCAACGTGGCATTTCGTTAGCGTAGGACCGTTAGGGTCGAATTAGTATAAATAAGGGTCTTAGTATCAGGATCTTGTGTGTTCATTTTGTACAAATCACTCAAGTATCAAGTGTTAAGAGAAAGAGTTCGTTGAGAAATGTACGTATGACACCACACTTTAAATATGTTTGTATTTCTATTTCAGAATCGAAGTATCTTTTAATTTCCTTTACTTTTTCCCCTAGTCTTTCCTTTAATTCAAGTTTCTTTATTTTCTTCGATAAGTTGTTACATTCCTGCACTTTACATTTCTGAAATTTACATTTCTTTTACATTTTCGTCAAAGTTATATTTACGTGTATAACAAGTTTACTTTCAGTTGTGCACTTTGTTAGTATATTTCGCAAGTTATTCATATGTTCATACCATAACCAAGTTTTCGAAGCAAAAGACCAACAAATACGAACCAAATTATCTTGAAAGACAACTCTTTGACTATGTCCTAGGATCAATCTAGTCGATCATGCGAGTAACCAAAGTATATTTATAGTTTGGAGGACTAGCAGTTGTTTACCGGAAATCACCGTAAACAATATCATGCCATAACTTGTTATTCATCACATAGCAAAACATATCGCACACAAAGAAAATTACATGTTATTTCACATAAAAAAATTATAGTTAATCAATCAAGTTCTAATCAATCCTATCCTATCATATAGAACATCACAATAGTTTCCTAACGCTTCAAACGACGCATACAACGGAGTTACGGATCAAAAGTTATGAACATTTAAAATTTTCTCAAAACAGGACACATTCGCTTGGCGCACTCATTGGCTCACCCGGTGCTCTGTGGCACAAACCTACAACCCTCTCGCCTGCTACGCTCGCCCGGCGAAGAAACTCACTCGCCCAATGCTCTACACCAGAAACAGAAAAATGCGGATGCGTTTTCAGCATTCCAACACCAAACCAAATCCGATTTTAACACAACAAAACTCATTCTAACAGCAAATTATCACATATTACGGGTTCTTATTCATGTTTCTAGTTATGGGTCATCCATACAACACATTGAACATAAACAAATCACAATAATCACATTGATTTCTCGTAAACTCTAACATTTAATATTTCATGAAATTGAAAGATGAAAAGATTGTATAACAAACGCATTACCCAATCATGTAACCTATATTAACTTGGATTCTAACCCTTACCTCTATTCAAAAATCCTCCAATCTTCGAGAAATTTCACAAATCCTCTTCTCTCTTATACTCTCTTCTATTCCTCTTTCCAGAGTTATGAGAAATGAAATGACCTAACTCTTACTATCTCTTTTCTCTTATTTGGGCTTAACTCAAATATTATCCAACCTTGTTTAACTAATTAGGCCCAATAACATATTATCTTATTAATAGCCCTATTAACTCAAATAGAAAATATACATATAAAATTAGATATTCAAATAATAATTTTTCCACATAGTAATTAATTACAAACAAATAATAATAAAAACACCAATTAACATGTACGTTAGATTTGCTCTTCCCTTGCTTGCATTTTTAACCATAATAACATGTATGCATTTGCTTATATTTTCTATATATGTTTGACCTGAATAACATGCTTAGCTTCTACATGTTTGACCTGAATAACATGTATGCATTTTCTTATTTTTGCTATGTGTGTTTGACTTGAATAACATGCTTAGCTTTTACATGTTTGACCAGATTAATATGTATGCATTTGCTTATCATTGTTATGTGTGTTTGACATGAATAACATGTTTATCTATTACATGGTTGACCTGAATAACATGTATGTTCAAATTGCTTTCTTTGGTATCACATGTTTGGCATGAATAACAAGTGTGCATTACTTGTTTGCTTTATACCTGTGCATGTTTAACTTGAATAACATGTATGTTAGCTTTGCTTTACCCGTGCCCTCATGTTTGAACTGAACAACATGTATGCATTGTTTTTATCTTCACACGTGTTTGACCTGAATAGCATGTCGTGTTTGTGGTTCCGGTTCGCTTATTCTTGTTTGTGATTCTTGTTCACACTGTGATTCATGTTCACACACTACGCACATGTTTGACCTGAATAACATGTTGTGTTTGCGATGCCTATTCATATGCCATATTTGATGTTTTCTAGGATCTTTATGATGCTCCTGGTTCATTGCATGCTCCCCTTAGGGTGCTCGGTTCTTTTTCTCTAGGAGACGCAAATCGAGATAGAAACAGAAAATTTTGAGTCGAACTACTGCGCTCTAATTTCTCCATTGCACGTTGGAGGTAGTAGGCACAGGGTACAAAATCCCTAACGAGTGGAATTTTCTTTTCTTATTTTGTTAGACTTTTCTTTCTATCTTGCTTGATTTTCCATTGCATGTTTCCCTTTGCACATTGCATGATACACACACACACACTTAGATCATAAACTAGCAAGAATGGATCCTATGGAGTACCACAGACGTGAGGGGTGCTAATACCTTCCCCTTATGTAACAGACACCCTTACCTGTTCTCTAAGACCTATGCTTTTGTTTGGTTTTCTTCGATATTTTCCATTCCTTCGCGTAGCATAAATATATGTTCGATGGTGACTTTATTGTTTATTTGATGAGTTTTCCAGTTGGTTCAAGGTGTCTTTGAATTTTTGCATGGGTAGCATTATACAAGTTCTCCAAGAATGTTGTTTATCCATCTTGAATGAACGCAATCCATTTAGGGATGAAAATACGTGGTTGGAAGCTAAACTCATTAAAAGCTTTGGTTGGGGATTTGTGATCAGTACCTGATATTTATTTAGGTTGAAGATCGTTAATATTGATAAAGTTCCCTTAAGGTTCTTTATAAGCCTTGTTCATTTGAAGGATGAAAATTCTCAATAATGATGAACTAACTATTAGGTTCATGGTTATCCTGTTTAAACCAGTAGGTTAAAAGATCGGCCTGTAAAAATTTCAAGAAATTATTTGTTATCCTGTTAAACCAAATTGAGCTTAGATATTTCGTGGAGAGAGAATTAATCACTTAAATATACCATTGGGAAGGAATCTTGGCCACTTCAGTCTTAGCATTTCATCCTTAAATAAGGAAGATAAGTACAACAAGATTGAGTTGGGACGATTAACCTCAAAGGGTCGGCGTTTGGGACATATGGATTTTAATATATTATTGATAATGAAGAATCTCCGCCATTGTGTTCATTCATAATTTTCTCAGGTAAATTTTTGATAGTGAATACAAGAAAGAAACGCAACAAATGTAAGGAAAATGGAATAGAAATAGTACTTGAGTAAAGAAGTAGAGTTAGTAAACAATTCGAAGTAAGATAACCTTGAAAATAAGGATGGATCTAAAATTCTGAGCCCAAATAGTTTCAAAATGAAACAAAATAGAAAGATGAAAAAACAATGATCAAATTTCACATAAAAAATATAACATCATTTCATACCCCAAAACTTGCCCATCTCATTTCATCTTCAAGGGTTCAAGGTTCAAGGGTTTATTCGAACAACATCCTCCTAATCCAGGATCTCTAAAACTAGGGTTTGCACTTCATCAAAAGAGTTTGAATCTCTAAGGTATCAAATGGATCTTAAGGTATCTCATATGTCTCAAATCATCTCCATGTCAAAATTCAAGCTTCAATTCCAAGGATTGCTCACTCAATGACTCAGATGACCCACAATCGACTAGTTTGACTTAAAAGTCAACTATGGTCAAAGTACAATCAAAACTCCTGAATTTTGGTCAACATCAAGTATTGGAGGTTATATCCATCATTTGATCAAAAGTTGATCATGATTCATTAATAACAACTCAGAAATGAACAAACTCAAAAGGTTCAAATTAGGGTTTTTTATAGGAGAAAGTCAACTCAAATTTGACTGGTCATAACTTGCACATGGAATATCAAAAATTTCCCAACCAAAGCCTGTTTTGAAGGAAATTGGATTCTCTACAACTTTTCCTCTCACAAGCCAAGGCCAAAAATGCTTTATTTGGGAGATATGGTACAAAATATTATAGGTCCTTTTCAAAGGTCAACTAAAAGCAGTTTTTTGTCAAAGGACATATCATCAAGATAAAATCTCCAAATGAAAAATATGTTCCAAAGTGGCTTATAGAGGACATCTCGAGGTTTCCAAAAAGTCCTTGAACTCTTCCATATCTTAAAAATTGAGGGAGATATTCCTTGTCAAAGTTGGCCAATTTTGGAGGCAAAATGTGAAATAAAAGTAGTTCAATATTGAGTTTCTTCCAAATGGGCCTAAGCTTTTATGCTTGAAATATGTTCCTACTATGGTCTACGACCTCCAAGCCCATCCTTGCATTTTTCCATTATTTATATTATTTATTTTAGATTTTTATTTGATTAAATTCAAAATAAAATCAAGAATAAATCAAGGAGAGGTCAATTAAGGAGATGGAAGCATTTAAACTGATCAAAATCAATTAAGTATTGATTGGTGAACCAAAGGAAAGATTGGAAGATGATTGGTGAAATTAGATGCAAATATGGAAGGTTTTCATAATTTTTCAAATCTCCTTGAAATCACATTCCAATCTTCATAATGGCAGAGATTTGAGTCAAATTTGTTAACCTAATTTATCAGACTATAAAGACCTAGCATACTCAGAGGCAGAGGCGGATTTTTTGGACGAAATTATGGCCTCCATGACCTCAGCCGAGTTCCAAAATTTCAAGGAAAATTGAAAACTGAATTCAATGTGGGAGGGCGATTTATGAAGATTGGTTGATTCTAACACGTTCCTGGGGCCTTTATGAAGCTACCCCTATCATCAAAGACGATCAAAACGCATGAACATACCTCCATATGTTCACGGTTTTGATACTTTTTTTCGAAATCGATTTTGTTTAATTTATGCAAATTAAACATAATTTAGTGTTATATTCGTGTTCATATGGATGTATGTAATGTTTCTCATACATTTAATTCGAGGTTTGGTATAGGTATAGCAATTTGCCATTGTTAGGTCGCGGAGGTCTCAAATTGGGAGTTTTGCATTTAAGGCAAAATTAGGACGAACCAAGGGCACTATCGAATTCAGAGCATTGATTTCGGTCTACCTATAGTCTTGTATCGGATTTATACGGCCTATATTGTGATATTTAACGTGCATATTTTCTAGCTACGACAAATGTAACACCCTTCTAAAAACCCCCGCAAAAAAAACATAATAATCAGAGTAATCATACAACAAAGATGTTACAATTAATAAAATAAAGAAAACTCCAAGTCGTTTGTCATGCTTTATTAGAAATAATTTAAAAATATTAAAACACATTTTCAGCACAGCGGAAACTCATTCAACAATGTTATAAAACATTTCCGATAAAATCAACGGTACATTATACAATAATGGCAAAACAGTGTATCACAAGTAACTCTAAGACTATCGATCCCAGTGTTACAAATCAGAGCATGACCGACACGACCCAACATAACCGGATAGACTCTACGAGTCATCCCCACCGATTGCTTAGTCTGCTACTTCAATCTGAAATCATTAAAGTAAGGGTGAGACTACATCATAATTAAATAGCATTATAAATCGTCCGATATAGAATTCATAAGCAATTATCCACCCTACTTAGCATATTCAGATTTATCAATTCATACCAATCACAAACACAAGTCGAAAGTATGCACCAATAACACAACACAATCATAACACCGGAATTCATCCTGACATGTCACAATTTATACAAAGACCATGCAGACTCTTATGCATGTGGTACCATACATGGGATACACCCATCCAACTGATCTTTTTCATCACCGAGATACAGTTTAACCAGCACAAATTCCACACAATGGGAATTATGCCCACCATTTTGATCCACTTTCATCACCGGGATCCATCACCAAAAATGTATGCGAATGAATGCAACATATAACATGCTTACAACATCACCAATCCGATGTATCACATCGTCTCATTATCATCACCAATTCATCACCAAATAAGCATGCATTAGTTTTAGCATTCATACAAATATATCACACGCATACATAGAAAACATCACCCAATAAATAATATAAACACGATACAAAACTCGGAACTTACGTCCATATCACCTATTCATCATATATAATTCACACCACATATAACGTCAAATCACAGTTATATCATTACAACATCACCCCATTGTCACATTAACCAAATCATGCACACAATGTACAAAACACGCCATAAACGAAATAAATCAAGATTTTCAAAATAAAATCAAGTTATTGTTGTTTTCTTTACTTTATATTATAGAGTTTTTAATTTAAGAAACAACGTCCAAAACGGCGTCTAAAACGGACTTACGGTTTGAAAATTAGAGCTGTTTGAAGTTAGAATAGTTTTCAAAACGTGCTGCTGAAAATTTGTACTGGAACCCGGTTCGTCCCACATGGGAACCGGTTCCTGGACCCAAAAATACTATTTTTAACGTTCTAACACATTGGAACCCGGTTCCTCCCACATGGGAACCGGTTCCCACGAACCCAGAAGCTGAAAAACATGATTTTTAAGGCTTTTATGCATCCCAAACACATACCAACTCATACCATTACGAAATTGATCACCAATAACATCAAAGTACTCCAAATACATGATTCTAATGCACAAACAACATACCATAACACCATGTAACAATACTACACCATCAATTGCAGTCAATTCATCAAATCATACATGTCGGTGTTGGTATTTCACAAAACCTAACATCCCAAATAGAGATTCTAATTCCTTAATTCAATCCTATTATCATCAAAATCATAATACCATATAATTAGAGTAATCACCCCTTACCTCAGTGTCGAATCTTCGAAGGTCTTCTTCCCCTTTGACTCTTCTCTCTTTCACGTACTCTTCAGTTCTCAGACTTTTTTCCCTTTTGCCTCTAACCTTCTCTTTTCCCCATTTCCTTTATTTTTATCATTTCACTATTTTATAAAAAAATAGGATAATTAGTTAGTAAGGCCTCTCCATTGGCACCTCCCTTTTTACTAACTACGTCATGGCCCAATAACAATAATTCAACCAAATACCAAAATAATTCTAATTAATAATTTAATTTCCAATTAAATTAAAATTAGAAAATATGGGGTGTTACAACTCTCCCCCACTAAAAGAGTTTTCGTCCTCGAAAACATACTTCTAGTGAAAAGTTCCAGATAGGAGTCCTTCATCTGACTCTCCCGTTCTCAGTTAACACTTTCTTAGTCGAACCTCAAAATTCATCTGACATAACCAACATAAGCATGCCTCATGCATTCAATCTCAACTCTTACGTCGCATTTGACCATCCCAAGGTATACCACTCGCTGTATCTCCATAGGTTAACAACGATAGAACATTGAGATACACCCATACAATACGCCCAATCACTGAATAATATAATTACACAACCATGGTATGACCACCCTGATCAACACTGCAGTAAAGCATTCCATCTACCGAACGTACCAACCTTAGACACACCTTTCCATATGAGCGATGAAATAATACTTACACTTTTCATCAACTGCTTCCTTCAAGAAACTCGATAATAACATTCCTATACCATTGAATTTCAACTATCCGACTCCTCTCAAGTCATACTAGTAATTATCCAACACGTTAGATTCCGGTTTTGCTGCACTATTTTGATTACTCATTACAATCGTCATTACCAATTAGATTTCTCAGTCTTACCCAATTTCGACTCTCTTTACTCATTCATTCAAGAATCCTTCTTTATCATACATGGTACTAATATACCACTTCGCAATACTTACTCACACTCAAAACAAAGTCCTGATTTACTTCCTCTATTTAAACATTCCAACCATCAGAATGAGTACACACAAGTAATTATAATCACACTCATCAGCCTTAATATACCACTGCTTACAAAATAGCTCAAACCGAGTCTCGTTCTTATCTAAGAATTAAATCAACTTCGTTCTTTATAGAGTATAATTCCTCATTATATCTGGAAATCTACAATAATACCTTACAAAAGTACAAGTTATTATAACATCATATAGTATACACTCATCGCCTTAACTTCGCTGAATACATACTCGTTAACTAAGTACATCCACAATAACATACTCATCATCTCGGCAATAAAGAGTTCTAATTTTCTAGCACGACATCCTTGCATCCACTAGATTCTAAATCTAACATATAAATCAATACATATTCTCTATGTAGGCTTCCACATATAAATTCCTCACTGCCCACGAGTAGTACTCATAACACCACTCCACACCACACTTTCGTTGTGCGACTCTGATTACATGTCTTAAGTCACCGTCCAATAAATTGCACTCTTTCCTATTCACTTCTCCATAAGTCCACACAGCATGGTGAGTGATTATTCTCATGGTGTAATATCCATCACAACTTATACCATTAAGGTAACAAAACAAGCTGATCACATTTATATGATTCCGTCTACTACCAACAAGAGATTAAGGGTGATCAAGTCCTCAATTTGTCAATAGATAGCCGACAACCATATTTAAGCATAAACCGTCGTTACTACATAATAGTGTCCTTTCCGAGTTTGCATCCAAACTCATTAACATCGCCATAGTCTAATAATTCACTTTGAGTCTTTACAACTCGCACACTTCCCTCTCATTGGCTCTTGTCGGTGAGACACCAACGTCCAAACATTTTACACAATCCACTTCATAGTCACTTATATACTCGTACATTACTATTTATCGCGTTCCAAATCAAAATCTTCATCTTAGCAAAAGACCGCGACAACATTCATACTCCTGGTTTCACTCTAAATCCCATGACATTTTTCGCGTCCAAGTATCATTCCACTCGGAATCTTAACCAAGTCTTCCTCACATCAATAGGTGTCAGAAATTCTCTACAATTCTTCTTCTATACATGTTGTTGCTTTGGCATCACAAATACGACTTCAATCGTACTAAAACTTATTTCACCTTTACTACTAATTCACGCCTCACTAAAATCCATCGGAACTCAAATCAAATTTATTATCGAACATCTCATCAACTTATTACTCAACAACATATTCTACTCAATTTTGTTTCAAACAGTCCCGGTAGTAGGCATTCCTATTCAACAAGTTTCACGCTTCCTTAACCGACTTCAGAATACCTCCTCATAGGATCAAAAGTTATGGGTTTTTTTTAAAGTAAAAACAATTTTCCAAAAACTCACAGTAGAACCCGGTTCCTCCCACACAGAAAACGGTTCCTGGCTGCTTCCCACAACTCGTCTCTGATTTTTACTATGGGGAACCGGGTTGTCCCTACCTGGGAACCGGTTCCCAGCAACCCAGAATTCCCATGCCTCTGTTTTTGTAATGGGAACACATTTCAAACAAGTTTAAAACATCAAATAACAACATATATCATGGTTATTAAGTCAGCTTCGCAATGCCCCAAACGGCACTTAAATCAGATACTCGGATCTCAAGATATGAATTTTCCAATCGTTGTCCGAAATTGCAACACTGACGCCATGCAGCGACACCTTAAATGATATTTCCAAAACTCCTCAAATGGTACACTTAATTCTTAAAATTGCTTCTCAACAAACCTTTTAATTATTCCTTCAATCCGTTCAACTCTGACACTGACACCCCGTGCCGTACCAACAAACAAGTCTAGTTCTAAGAGCACGCGTAACCGTAACTTCACCTCTTTCCAACATCATCCTGTCACAATTAAATATGTTACAGCTGCTGCAACCATTTTTATAACAAAGTTCATCTCTTTAGCTTTCCGACGCTTCAAACGGAACTTAAATCGGATGTCCATAACTCCAGTTATGAATTTTCGAAGTTCTGTAGCTATTCAGCAATTTCCTGCGTTTTGCTTACGAAAATTTCACTCCAAAACTCATTCTCTTCATCTCGGTCACATTCCAAACAGCCCCTTATCATATCTCTTCACTTCCAAACATTCTTATAACTTAAGCAACACATCCCATTTCCGAAGTGCGATTTCTGAAACATACGACAGCAATCCTCTCTGCAAACTTGCAGCTAAACCTCTTCCGAGACGCACGGCTACTCAACTGACAACTTCGTAGCCCATCAGCAAAGCTGATACATTTCAACTTCTTAATTTCCCTCTCTTACAATTAATCATCAATTACCTCTAATCATTTTCCTTCCAGATGTTCCAACTTAACTACCAATCAAGTCCTAATTTCAAGTCACCTTCGATTCGGAAAACAACAACTCCAACAACGCTTGCACGGTTGCCAACAACAGCCTACTGAATCAATCATCTTGCAGCTGAAACATAAACGAGAAGCGAAGCTTCTCCCCCACTTGTTTCAAACCAACTTCCGCAACAAACAACCAAGTACCGACAGTGATCCACTCACATGTCGCATACCAAGGGATAATATGCTGACAATATTCAATTGTCGTGCAACTCAACTGACTCGACATTTGGCCGGACGGACCGACCTGCTCTGATACCACTATTGTAACACCCTTCTAAAAACCCCCGCAAAAAAAACATAATAATCAGAGTAATCATACAACAAAGATGTTACAATTAATAAAATAAAGAAAACTCCAAGTCGTTTGTCATGCTTTATTAGAAATAATTTAAAAATATTAAAACACATTTTCAGCACAGCGGAAACTCATTCAACAATGTTATAAAACATTTCCGATAAAATCAACGGTACATTATACAATAATGGCAAAACAGTGTATCACAAGTAACTCTAAGACTATCGATCCCAGTGTTACAAATCAGAGCATGACCGACACGACCCAACATAACCGGATAGACTCTACGAGTCATCCCCACCGATTGCTTAGTCTGCTACTTCAATCTGAAATCATTAAAGTAAGGGTGAGACTACATCATAATTAAATAGCATTATAAATCGTCCGATATAGAATTCATAAGCAATTATCCACCCTACTTAGCATATTCAGATTTATCAATTCATACCAATCACAAACACAAGTCGAAAGTATGCACCAATAACACAACACAATCATAACACCGGAATTCATCCTGACATGTCACAATTTATACAAAGACCATGCAGACTCTTATGCATGTGGTACCATACATGGGATACACCCATCCAACTGATCTTTTTCATCACCGAGATACAGTTTAACCAGCACAAATTCCACACAATGGGAATTATGCCCACCATTTTGATCCACTTTCATCACCGGGATCCATCACCAAAAATGTATGCGAATGAATGCAACATATAACATGCTTACAACATCACCAATCCGATGTATCACATCGTCTCATTATCATCACCAATTCATCACCAAATAAGCATGCATTAGTTTTAGCATTCATACAAATATATCACACGCATACATAGAAAACATCACCCAATAAATAATATAAACACGATACAAAACTCGGAACTTACGTCCATATCACCTATTCATCATATATAATTCACACCACATATAACGTCAAATCACAGTTATATCATTACAACATCACCCCATTGTCACATTAACCAAATCATGCACACAATGTACAAAACACGCCATAAACGAAATAAATCAAGATTTTCAAAATAAAATCAAGTTATTGTTGTTTTATTTACTTTATATTATAGAGTTTTTAATTTAAGAAACAACGTCCAAAACGGCGTCTAAAACGGACTTACGGTTTGAAAATTAGAGCTGTTTGAAGTTAGAATAGTTTTCAAAACGTGCTGCTGAAAATTTGTACTGGAACCCGGTTCGTCCCACATGGGAACCGGTTCCTGGACCCAAAAATACTATTTTTAACGTTCTAACACATTGGAACCCGGTTCCTCCCACATGGGAACCGGTTCCCACGAACCCAGAAGCTGAAAAACATGATTTTTAAGGCTTTTATGCATCCCAAACACATACCAACTCATACCATTACGAAATTGATCACCAATAACATCAAAGTACTCCAAATACATGATTCTAATGCACAAACAACATACCATAACACCATGTAACAATACTACACCATCAATTGCAGTCAATTCATCAAATCATACATGTCGGTGTTGGTATTTCACAAAACCTAACATCCCAAATAGAGATTCTAATTCCTTAATTCAATCCTATTATCATCAAAATCATAATACCATATAATTAGAGTAATCACCCCTTACCTCAGTGTCGAATCTTCGAAGGTCTTCTTCCCCTTTGACTCTTCTCTCTTTCACGTACTCTTCAGTTCTCAGACTTTTTTCCCTTTTGCCTCTAACCTTCTCTTTTCCCCATTTCCTTTATTTTTATCATTTCACTATTTTATAAAAAAATAGGATAATTAGTTAGTAAGGCCTCTCCATTGGCACCTCCCTTTTTACTAACTACGTCATGGCCCAATAACAATAATTCAACCAAATACCAAAATAATTCTAATTAATAATTTAATTTCCAATTAAATTAAAATTAGAAAATATGGGGTGTTACAACAAACACAACCGTAGGTATAAGTCTGTGTTTTCTTGGAAAAAAAAACGAAGAAGAAGATAAGCTGCTGGGGCGCGCATTTCGTTTTTTGAATCTTGGCATGTTTTGTTTTATTATGTATTATTTCATGTGTTAAACTGACAGCTAAAAAGCATAGTTGGAACGGTGGAGGGGATGCAAGGATGACCATGCAAACCTCAGTTCGATCCATGTTGAAGACAATTTTATTTTTCTCAATTAACACGTACAGATCCAGTGTGCCCAGGTTGCGCGCGTCCACAATACACCTCACCTCTTAGCCATTGGATTCAACACAGAATCCGATCCAACGCCCAAGGAATGATGGCACACCATAGGCACTCATCAATGCACCACATAGGAT
Source organism: Vicia villosa (assembly GCF_029867415.1). NCBI lineage: Eukaryota > Viridiplantae > Streptophyta > Magnoliopsida > Fabales > Fabaceae > Vicia > Vicia villosa. Next base: position 22,811,481 of record NC_081183.1, on the reverse strand, counting down.
AACACGCCTAGGTTTTCTTAATTTTTTTCATTTATTTATTTGTTTTTATATTATTTAATGGTATAATTAGATCAATATATTTTTATTACATGTAATTTTTCTTAATTTTATTTATTTATTTATTTATTTTTTATATTAGTTAATGGTATAATTAGATCAATATATTTTTATTACATGTAATTTGATTGTTGAATTAAAATAATTTAATTAGGGTTATAATTATTTAGGATTATTTTCCCGAGGATCTTCCCGATTATTCGATTTGATTAATTTTAATCAACTTTAATTATTTAGGATAAGAACCCTAGGAAAGTTCATCAATGCATTAGGGTTTGCCCAATCCCACTGGCCACTTGGCCAAAGCATTAGGATTTAATTTATTATTCATTCCGACTGAATTTATCGGTCGCAATGGTTAATAATCCAATTAATTAATTAATATAATACATTTATTTTGCTAAATGGTTTTAACCAAATCTATTGGTTACGATGATTAGCATACTCAATTCGTTATCGTGTAATAATCAAACCTATTGATTTTGAGGGATAACGATAAATTAATAATTATTTAAAATACATTTATTTGCTATTCGTGATAATCGAATCTATCGATTAGAATTGTTAGCAATCCTTCACTCAATCCGTTAACTATGGTGATCAAACCAATTGATCATCGCAACTAACGGTAACATATTAAACCAGGGTTGTACGCCATTTAAAACACTCAAAACTCATCTCTTCAATACTGCGATTTTCCAAACTACGATAAGGTAATTCGAAATACCTTGCGAACTTCGCATTTCAAAACTACGATAGGGTAACTCAAAATACCTTCAAACCACTTCATATCAAATTCTAAGGCGTACAACCCTGCCCCGAACTACGTAGACTCTGATCCTCCATAAGGAGGTACGTAGGCACTTGGCAACAAAGCGAGTCCCCTTCCCCAAAACCTCAATTCGTCCAAATCTCATTTTTGCCCTTTTCATTTCTTTAGCTATTAACTTAATAATTTTAGCCATAAACCTCCGCCTCTCAATTCAAAACCTTAGGAAAGGGTTAAGGGTGCCTAACACCTTCCCTTGGCCTGATTATAATAATCTTACCCAGATCTTAACTGCGTAGCATTTCCTATTCGCCCTGGTAGAATAGGTGGCGACTCTAAAATCTTGATTTTTAGGGCAGGTTGCTACACATCACTTGAGTTCATCTAGCACCTAGGTGGAAACAAACACCCTAACATACTAACCTATAGCCACATGTGAAGATAATGATATGGGTTCGATTATCTATGGGTGTCATTTTGTATAACTTTTTGTTATTTTATTAATTAGCTAAATATTACTAGTATCATATTTAAAATTATTACCAATTTTTTTTTTAAAATTATTTTACTGATCAACCAAATATTTATCTCAATTGAACTTGTTTTTATTATTTTGTTGATCAACCAAATATTTATATCATTTGAAACAATTTTTATTATGTCAATTATCAGCCAAATATTTAATTCCTTTTGAAACCAATTTTTGTATTTCATTTTAATAATAAAAAATTATTTTCTTTTGTAATAAATTAATATTATTTAACTTTAACAAATTTTAAATAACACAATGAATTTTTTCTATCTCGAAGATTTCAGTTCATTTTTTATAGGGTTAATACCACTTTTCACTCCTATAATATAGGCGAAATTCGCTTTATCTCTCGGTAATATTATTTTTTTATAGTTTTCCCCTGTAATATTTTTATGAGTTAGAATTAAATGTTTAAAAATTTATCATATGACTAACTTATTTATTATCAAATTTTCATCATTTATTATGACACATTATTATTATTTATGACCTGATCTATTATATTTTTCTTTTTATTATAGAAATATATATTGTTAAAATTTATTTTATAATAATATAAAAAAGTTAGAAAAATTGATACTATTTTTAATTAAATCATCATAATAAAATAGAAAATAAAATAATAAATTTAATTATTGGTTTAACTAAATTTAAATAACCTGACTTGAGTTAGCCTAACATAAGTAGTATTTATAAGATTTTATAACTATTCAGACTAATTGAAATTTTTTTCATGTTATTCAACTTTAACATAATTAAAGTCAATTTTTATAATTTTTTTTAAAATTTTGAGGATATAATAACTTCAATTATATTTAATAACATTAATCTACTTACAAAAATCAAATGTGACAATTTTAGTTGAAATATTTATTGATAGTTTCTTTGAGAATGTAGTTTTGGATGATTTTAGAAGTATGATTTTAATTTTATCTTCTTATTTTTTATAAGCAAGATTTTAGTCTCCCTTAAGTTAAACATGTCTTTGCAAGTGTTCGTTTTAGTAAAAGTTTTTCGACATTAAAATAAACTTTTTCGACATTAAAATAAAATTTGACATGATCTTAAGACATAAAACATCATTACTATTAATAAAGCATATTTGAGTGTTTGCAAGTAATACATGTTTAGGATTTTCTTTTGGTTATTCTTATTGATGAGTCCAACTAACATACGTGATTGGTAGGAAAGCCTACTATGCTTAGAATGAAGATTTCAAATTTTAATTAGGGTTTAATTTTAAAATTAGAAAATAATAACTTTTAAATTGTTTGAGACGATTATATATATATATATATATATATATATATATATATATATATATATATATATATATATATATATATATATATATATATATATATATATATATAGGAGATATATTTTATTTCAAGAGTAAGTGTTGAAGATTTATTTCAAATCCTAACCATTGATTATCATTAAGAGTGTGTTTGGACGAGGTAATTAGAAATTTTAAGAAAATTTAAAATTCAAAGCAATTCAAATGATTCAATTGAAATTCATTCATTTTAAATTATTTTGTTTGGATGGAGTATTAAGGTAATTCATTATTAGATTTTTGGGGTCATTTTTTATGAAATATAAATTTTTTTGACCAAATTAAAAAAATTGAAAAGTAGGGACCAAATTGTAATTTTTAAAGATTTGAAGGACCAAATTGTAAAATTTAAAAATTATTAAGGACCAATTTGCAATTTTTTTTAAAAAATTAGGGTCAATTTTGTAATTTTGAAAAATAGGAGGACTAATTTGCAAAATTTGAAGAAATAATAGTAACAAATATATTTTACGGAGCATGAAGGAATTTCAAATTCTTTGGTTTTTGGTGTCATTTCAAAATGATTAAATTTAACTTAGATAAAATACTCCATAAATTTCCATCATTTTAACAATTCTTCATTTTTGTATCCAAACAATAAATTTTGTGCATATCATTTTAAATTTCCTCAAAATATTACATTACCTCATTAAAATGCTTCATCCAAACACACTCTAAGGGTTAATAGTAATTCACCCCTGTAATGTAAGCGAATTTTGCTTCCCCCTCCCTACCTTTTCGCAACGCTTTTTTTTTAAAAAAATCGTTGCCAAAACCTGCCTTTGACAACGGTAGGGGGTAAACCGAAACACGCTCATATTACATGGTAAACTACTATTAACCCTATCATTAATATAATGGCATTAATTAATTTTTTGTATAAAAAAATATTTTCTAAAATAATTAGATTAAATGATCAATTAAAATCGTTAGATTAATGAAAATCAATGGTTAAAATTTAGAGTACACTTACTCTTTGCGTAAATATATCCCTCCTTTTATATATATATATATATATATATATATATATATATATATATATATATATATATATATATATATATATATATATATATATATATATATATATATATATATATATATATATATATATATATATATATATATATATATATATATATATATATATATATATATATATATATATGTGTGTGTGTGTGTGTGTGTGTGTGTGTGTGTGTATGTGACATATCTTATGAGAATTAGTAAGTTATTTGAGAATATGAAAATGAATTTGAACCATTAGATTTTAAAATAATTGGTGGAGATTATGTGTCGTTCTTTTCCGGGTTAAGTATATTTTTAGTCCCTATAAATATCTCAAATTTCACTTTTAGTCCCTATTAAAAAAATGACATATTTAGGGCCTATAAATTTATTCTGTGCTATTTTTTAAAAGTTTTTAAACTGTTTAATTACCCTTAAAATTTTAAATTTTTGGAATACTTTTTTTCATACGTGTTTAGAATATTATAAAATATTTCTTTACAAAATTATAGAATTTTTTATAATAAACAGTATTAAATATGAATATTTTAAATTTCAAAAGATTATGATAAGAGTAATGCAGATCTCGACTTGGAAATTAAATTTTGAGTTTCTTTTTTTTCGAGGAACTTTTTATAACGTTCTAAACATGTCTGTAAAATAATCATTAAAAAATATACATCAGTTTAACATTAGAGACTAAAACTACGTGTATAATTATTTTATGGGGACCAAAATATGTTATTTTTATTAGGGACTAAAAATGAAATTTGAGATATTTACAGGGACCAAAAACATACTTAACCCTTCTTTTTTTCTCTCTCCTCCATTATTAAAATAAATGATGAAGGAGAGGAAAAAAATGACATTTAATCTCAATCATTAATTTTAAAATTTAATGGTTCAGATTCATTCTCACATTCTCACCTAACTTAATGAAAGTTTGAATCCTAAAATCACTTTTACTACAAGATAATATGTTTATTTTTTCTTGATTATTGCCAATTAGAAGATGACTCTTCGAGGAGTTATTGGATCTTCAACAAACATCTTTTGTCCAACTCATGCAATTTTCAATATTTTGTAATGTCTTAAAAATCGAATCGAATTATCGGTTCAATTGGTTGGACCGAGAACTAGAGATGAATTGGTTGGGTCAATCTTTTAAAACCGCTAATGAGTTAAAACTAGAGTAAAATTGAAAAAAAATCAGATTGATCCGTCTAAAATAATTTGAACCGGAGCCGTTTTTGTAAAAACGCCCTGTTTAAAAAATGCATCAAATTGGTCATTTTTAATTTTTTTTTATATTTTAATATCTTAATAACAAAACTTAACATACATTTTTCAATCACAAAAAAGAATGTAGTGCTTTTTTATAACCATATAAACTTCTAAGTTTTATCACTTCGTTATAATTTTTCTTTCAACCACACTTCTTCATCATCATCATGCCATCTCTTTCAAACATAGTCGCGTTGTCCAATTCATTATTGATTGACGTTTAAGTCAATATTGTTTGCTATTGTCAATTATAATTTGTTTGTCGTAATTCAACTTGAATTTACTTTTTGTTGTTTAATTATGTATATTGTATTGATTATTTTTTATATTCTGTTTTATTTAATTTAAGTATTCTTTGAACTTTATTTTAGTTATTATGTTTTTTATTTTAGTTTTAGTTTGAATTAGTTTAACTTATTTTATTACCATTCTTTAAATGTCATTATTCAAATTATTCTTTAACGAAGGTTGAAATGAAGTATATAATTAAATTATGGCATATCTATGAAATTTGGTTTCATATTATTAGTATATTAAATAAACAGTTCGATCGTAAATTTAATTAATTGAACCAATTAAATTTTAAACTGAATATTTTATCGGTTCAATTTTCGATTCGATTTTTAAGACATTGATATTTTGTATGTTTGATCCATCCCGCAGTGAAACATTTAATTAGTAAATAAGTATATGTTTACACCTTATTGATGCATTATTTCTTCAAATATCTTTTTCACCAATCAACCCTATAATTTTTGTATTTTAATTTTTTTTCCTTGTCTATCATGAATAGATAAAGGTCAATTACAATTTTGCTCCCTCTTTTTACTCCCTTAAGGACAATATGTCCACTCCCTCCTACTAAAACAAATAGTGATGTGTTATCTTTTAAAATGGGGTAAACAGTACTAATACTTTAATTATTAAAAGAACTAGAGAGAAACAAAAATAAATATTTAAATATTATAATGAATTCTAATAAACATCAAGAGACATTAAACAATAATTCAAATTTGAAAATGTAATTTCTCACACTATAAAGTAGTTATACAAATGTATACTTCAACATGCAAATGAGAGAACATATGGCACATATTCTTAAGTTTGTTTATTTCTTGATTATTTTTGTTTTCATATTTATTGTTGTAATCGATGGTAAGTTCAATTTTTTCAATTTGTTTTCAAAATTTATTCTTAATCTTTAATTTGTTATTATTAAATTTTTTAATTTGACATAACAGGAGTTATCATATGCCAATCTAATAGAGAGTGTCGTAGAGAAATGACTCATTGCATGCGTCCAAAACATCCAAAGTGTATAGGAGGGACATGTGTATGTTGGTAAATAATAGTAAGAAAAAAGTTTTAAAATATTCCATGTATTCGCAAACTTCAACCTATAATTTCTGAACATTAAATTAATTTGATCCTCTCAAATGCTTATCATTTTATTAGAAAATTTCTTCACCCACCTCCTAACCTTCCTGCTCACCCCTGGTGAATTTACAACATTATCCCTTATTTCGGAAGTTCATTTCCGAAACGGTATTTTTTTTTGGAAAAAAGGTGTTTTTGGAAATGAACTTCCGAAAACGTGTTTTTTTTAATATAAAATATTGGTTTCGGAGATGCATCTCCGAAATAAAGTTACATTATCAGAAAATGTGGTGTTTCGGAAGTTCATCTCCGAACGCACCCCCATGATGGAATTCGGAAATGAACCTCCGAATTTATGTCTGGACAGAAGAAAAATGAAAAACAACAACGATTCGCTTTATTTAATCGGGTGAAGATTACAACGATAATATTACTGAAAATTAAAGTTACATATTGTTGAACACGGGTAGGTGGGGATGAGTCAACATTTTGATAACTTCGTCCGCCGATCTTTGAAGTTTGGCGTCCAACTCGATCGGACCTTTCGAAGAAACTCGGTCGAACGTTGTCCACATAACCGCTAAATCTTCGTCGTTCTTGATCTCAAAAGGTGTGAACTTAATGCCTCCCTCGTCGTTAAGCGATGGCGAGCGGTACTCGAGCTTGACAACCTTTCGATTCTCGGGATAGCGCAAAAGCGTGTTGAGCGACGGTATCAATTCCACAAACGGCGTGTCGCGCGAGAAGCGAAATTGGAACGGCATCGGGTAGCCGGTTTCAAAGTAGACGAATGCTAGGTGGGGGTAGGTTTGTGTCATTTGTGTTTTGTGGTGTGAAGAGGATGAAGAAGAGTGTGTAGTATTTATAGACTTATTGGAGCATTGATGGCCCAACAAACCTTATCCTGCCTCAGGGGACATTTCGGAAATGAACTTCCGAAAATAGGCTCCAGACATGTATATTTCGGAAGTTCATTTCCGAATTATGCAGAAACAGAGGTGAATTTTGCATTTTGTGCATTGCATTCTGTTTTGTGTAAACAATACCAAAAGCATACAAAATAGGCATAAAATAGGCAATGACAACATAAAACATACTTATATTATATATGTATTGAATCGGTCCGATTTTACATGATAAACAACAATACATACAAAAAATGATCGTTACAAACAAAAACGATCCGGAACGAACTAAAATTCACCGAACCAATCGGTGGATCCTAAGTCAAAAATAGGCACGTTCTTCGACCGCTCTCTATTTTGCTCGCGCTCTTTGCTCATCATTTCTTCAAACTCCGCCATCCTCGAAATGAACGGATCCGGCCAAGTCTCCGCCTCATTTGAACGATGTGCCGTCCATTGACAAGAAGTAGCCGGTATAGGACAACCCGGTTTCAAAAACACTTGAACGAAGTGCCGCAATCGTAGATACCCGATGCATATGATGCGGCCCGACGCGTCCAACGGCGGTCGACTATGAAGTGGAAAGAAAGTCTCACTTAGTCCAAACCTCGTCAAATCGATACACACCATATCATACGCACTTGCTATTAGATGACCCATATCGGGGAATGACATCCACTTCGAAACCGGAGTGATACCGGTAAGTGATGGAACAAGTGCATCATGAATTTTTGCAAACTTTTCTTGATTTTCATATAGTCGGCCGTAGATGTCCCGATACGAAGTCAACTCCGCAATGAACTTTTCTTGATTGTACATATCTACCACCCCGTTTGCAATTCAAAACAACAAAAGCTTTCCGCCTACTATTTCCGTTGTCCGACCTTAAAATAACAATTCCAAATCCATGTTTGTTAGCTTCCTTCCGAACCCAATCAATCAATTGTTCTCGACTACCGAAACTCCGATCATTTGTAAAATGTTGCCGAACATCGACCGCATTGATCATGGGAGTAGCGTCAATAACCGGATCGTTATTAACGTTGACAATTTCCGGATTTAATACTCCATCGTCTTGCACAATGTTGTCCGGATGCACCATACCTAACAAATGCAAAAATTAGCAAAATTGGCCAAAACTGTTTTTTTTTTAACTGCCAGGGCATATTTCGGAAGTTCATTTCCGAAATTTATTAGGTGATATATTTCGGAAATGAACTTCCGAACCATATCAGTTTTCAGCATAAATTTGTTGAATCAATGTAGTGAAATAGGGGATGAAATGAGAGATGTTTACCTGAAATTGTAGCTTTCTATGCTCCCTTTAACGTGATCAACGGTTTGAAACTTGATTTTAGGACGAAAAATTGATGGAGATTGATTGGGTTTTAGAGAGGGTCACGATTATGAATTTTTTATGACTTCGGAGATGCATCTCCGAAAATACCAAAAAAAGTGGTGTTTTCGGAGATGCATTTCTGAAGTCAAAAAAAATCAAAAAAAAAATAACTTCGGAAGTTCATTTCCGAAGCAGGGGCAGTTTTGGGTTTTCGCTGGGGGTGACCCCCCATAGGAAGGTGTTTAAAGAAATTTTCTTTTATTATGCCAGTGTTGTTGCAATCGTTCACTCTTAGAAATTAAAATATCCATAGGCATTATATAATTAAGTATTATATATTATTAATTTATTATAGAGTTTAATAAAGCATAAGATAAATGTGGGATATTGATTGAATTGATAAAATGATTTAAAAGAACTACATTTCAATTGATTGTAAACAAATTTGTGATAAAATTGATATTTACCTCAAATTTAAATAATGAAAATAGAGAACAATTATTTATAAATTTATAGATCACCATTTTAAGATGGAAAAAATAATTTAAATAAATTAAAAATTAGGGTTGTAGTTTTTCACATGAACGATGGTTCAAATCACCGATAAGAAGGTTGGATGGAGGTGCGGAAGAGGGAGTTTTGCAGTTGGGTTCTTTAATGGGACTCTTTTTCGTTGGGGAGGTTTCATTTTGAAAACAACAAGGCCGGTTTAACTTCAATTTATTTCTCAGAGTTTCCGGACAATTTGAAAGAAAAGTGAAAATTCTAGTAACTCACACGCGATGCTGTACTTGATGTTATGACATCCGCAATTACACAAAATGAAACGTTAAAACAGAAATGCATAAAACATTAAAGAACACAGCAAATTTTTCACCCAGTTCGGTATACAACAATACCTACTCTGGGGGCTACCAAGCCAGGGAGGGAATCCAATATAAGCAGTATTAATTCAGAGTTAAACTCCCCCGTTTACAACTTCTCACTTAAGACCTACCCAATGCAATTCCAATCTAATCCTAGACCTGAGTATCTTCACTTACTCCTCTTCAATCATAGTAGTGATTACAAACATACATTAAACAAATAAGAGAGAAGACACACTTCAAAACACACATTGATCTGCTTAAAAATTTCAATCAAGACACTCACACTCGTGCTTAAAAGCTTAGAGTGACAAAGTACAAACACACCCTATTCCAATACAATCATCAAAAGACAATTGCTTTGAGTACAAGAGACTAAACACAAGACACCGAACTACGGTTCTTCACAATTAACAAACTTTCTCTATGCGTTCCAAATTAGGATTGTAGTCTTCTTATATGTAGCTCTTGGGCCTCGGGCTTTTCAAGAACCAAATTAGGGTTAACCAAGTTAACCTAATTTACATGTCATCAGGTTGTTACAGAATGTGCTGTTAACGAAATCTTCTAGGATAAATATTAAGCATAAGATAAAATGTTTCCTAAATTGTAGATTGAGAGAAATCAGGAAACATACTAATAAAACATAACAGCTCATGTTGTAAGACACAGATGTCATGACATCGGTCATGACATTCACTAACAAAACCAATATTAGCTTAAACATATGCAGCCTGCATAACACCATATAAAGCATGTTATGACATTGGTCAAGACATTAAACACGCAGGTATGTTTTACCACAAATGCAGCCAACATGAAAACACCTACAATCTCCCCCTTTAGAATTTTTTTGGCTAAAACAACCTGTCACACCATATCAGAGAAACACTTGCAGCAGAAAACAAACAACCATACACAGTCAGAGCTAATACAGTACCACATACCACACAAACAACATACACTCCTACTACTACCATCAGTATGCATACAACAACCACAACTACTGCTACTTCTACACAGCACTACAACCATACCACATGAGCAGCAATCAAGTATACCAGAAATAATTTTCTATACTACACACAATCATATCTTCTATACTACACACAATCATATCAATCATATCAGATCAACACAAAATAAATCATCAGAATTGTTGATCACACATACTTCTTGTTTTGGGGTGACATTACTACTCCCCTTGTTTGGCCACAAAAGTTGCCAAAGAAAGCAATCTTAATATGCAAATAAGTACATACCAGAAGAAAAAAACAAGAAAATATCACCACCACCAGCTGTCTTTATTCTTCAGATTCAGACCCACCAGAGTTGTCTGCACCACTTTCTTCAGCTTCTTCATCTGAACCATCAGTTGGACTGGAATTTCCTTCTTCAACTTCTTCTTCAGAATCTCCTCTCTCTTCCTATTTATCTTGTGCTTCTGTCCATGCAGCGCCTGCAAAATCGTTTACCATCCTTCTCTAGCATGCTGATCATTTTCTCAAGAGATTTCTTCCTTGCCTCCAGCTCTTTGCATGTCTCTTTCATCATTGCTATGAATTCAGCCTTACTGGCTTATGATCCACTCTTGGATGTCTCAGCCGATGTCATGGCAATGTCTGGGACATGCGTCCCCTGAGATAGAATCACATTCAACCAAGATGTCAGGGTGTTGGTTTAAGATGATGTCACATATGAGAGAAGGAAATGCTATAGGGCCTTTTACACTGTAGCTATCAGCATGCTTCATGGTCAAACTTTGCTTTTGTACCAACAACATAGATAAATCTTCCAAGATAAGTTGAGACAATAGACTTGTGATTTGTTGGCACCCAATTAGCTGCCCCAATCTTATGCAGCATTGCATATTTTATGCTTAGTTTACTAGTAGACAATTTTCCTTTCAAGGGCCAGCTTCTGACTTGGTTTGTAGTGATAACTTGACATACCTTGTTTTCACAGACTTCGAGCTTAGGTTAAGCTTCATCAGACCTTCCCAATAGGTTGTTGATCACATTGGACGAGAAGTTAACACATTTTCCTCTTACAAACACTTTTATGAATTCCTTGGATCTCTTGTCAGCACACTCTTCAGAGAGGTTTACTATGAACTCTTTCACCAGCATTTCATAGCATTTACTCAAATAGACAACAGTTTTAATTAGGCCAGCAGCCTCAATCAAGTCCATTATGTCCTTACAATCACGTGCATTTTGAGCCAGTTCCCTCTCAAGGGCCAATCTCTTTTGATACACAAGTTTCAACCTGTTTGCAATTGCAGCAAAGTGGAAGGATACATTGTCAATGGAAACTTCAGGTATACTAGCAGCAGGCTTGCTAGTTGTGAGCTTCTTCTTTAATGGAATGTAATGGACATTCACTTCAACATCAGACTCGGATTCTTCAATAGCTCTTCCTTTCCTCTTCTTTAGAACAACCTTGCTCCATGATTTTGAGGGACCAATACCAACACTTTTAGCCACAGCTCTGCTCTTTATAAGTCCTACAGAGGTACTTTTCTTCTTGACAGGGTCTTTGGAAGGGCTTTTAACATCAGCTTTCTTCAAAGGAGACTTCTGACTCACAGCTTTGCCTTTTCTCCTGGTCATGAGCCTTTCGGCTATACTAGGATTCACAGTAGCAACCAAATCATTGTCAGAGTACTCATCTACATCCACAATATTTATACGTGTTCCAGCATCTGCCCTTGGACTATCATTAGCTCTAGAATTTTCAATGTCATTGACATCCTCATTGACATTGGTGTTATCAACACCTTTTTGAACCTCTTCATTGTTATCTTAATGTGAATGTCACTACCAGCAGTGTGAACATCGTTATCATTACGTTTTCTCTTGGGAGGATTAGGAATCACGGTTTGTAAAGGAACAGATATTCCAGGGACCTGATGATTTTCATCTAAGATCCATTTGACAATCTTAGCTATGGAGTTATGAATATATCTTGTTCCTTCTTTAGTAAATTCCTCATGAGGGTTGGAAGAAGTTGGATTGGAACCCTTAGTACGAACACTCTCCTCGGGTCTTCTTGCATGTGATGTTCATGGCTTTGTAATCGTTACATCATCAGCGCTAATCATCCTTAAGGGATGTACGTTGAGAGCCCGATTAGGGCTAGTCGACTCAATAGGTGTTGCAGAGTCAGAGATGGGAGACACTTTCTTAGGGGAGGAAGCATTCGGTTGTTGAGACATCTTAAGATTCTTGAGAGGGCTTCTTATGACAGGATTGTGGGACTGCGTCAAAGGGGTTCAAATTCAGAAAGGTATTGATGAAACCAATAGAGTAGGTTGCCGTTTTTTGTAAGAAAATAGGAGTAGGAGGGAACTTGACACACCAACTAAATAGGGGAAGTTTCAAATAATGGATATTTAAAAAGCCCAAAGTGTATTCCCCTAATAAGATTGATTGCTATAATTCTGTTTGGCAGAAAATACCTAACATACCTTTCATTTTTTCAGAGTGATTTTCATTTATGGTCTTGGTGGCACCATCAGCAATAGAGAGATCAGTAGTCACCCAATTTTTTATGATCTGAAGTTTTATAGAGTTGTCAACATATGTTACAACATTCTTTCTAACATTGCATTTAGAGGAGCCTTTTGATTCATTGCTCATACTTGACTCATTAGCAAATTTTGATGTCAAGACATCTGTTGTGACTGTAACACCCTTCTAAACCCCGCGGAAATTAATTAAATAAATCAGAGTAACATGCACAAGGGCGTCACAATTCATAATAAATAAACATCATCCGTCAATGTCATGCATTCACTAAGGAACTTTTCATTATAACTCATACTTCATAATATATCATGTTGACACAGCGGAATAACATCATCTAATTACATCACATCATCGATGTATTAATCCTCAAATAAATTAAACAAAAATGAGTTATTATCATAAACTTAAAAACAGCGTTTCCCCCAGTGTTACACCTATCAGAGCATGACCCGACGCTAAACAACATATCGACTCATGAGCTAATCCTCACCAAGTCGGAGCCGCTATCCTCAATCTGAAAAATATAGTGTAAGGGTGAGTCTCATTCTTAATTAACAAATATTATTGCATTATAAATAACAACACATCAATAGTTATATTATTCACCCAATCCATCTATATTCAGATAATCCATCATCACACAAAACACACAATACCAATCATAACAATGAAATACATTCAGTCATGTTATCAAATTCATGCATATGAATGCAACTGACTCTATGCATGTGGTACCAAACATCACCAGTGGAAATCATCCACCGACCGATCTATCATCATCCAGATACGGCCCTGCCAGCACAAATTCCACACAATGGGAATTTTGCCCTTCACTGAATCCTCTCATCATCTAAGATTCAGCCCTCACCAATGTTTATGAATGCATGCAAACATATATATAACATACTTTCATCATCACCATTCTATGAGTAGCATCATCTATACTCATTTCATCATCATCATCATCATTATTAAGCATGTTCATATATACATTAACATCATTCATCACAAATCAATCATCATCACCATCATTACAGCACATACATGTATTACACTAATTATCATCATCAAAAGTAAGAATATACATGTATTCACATCTTCCAAAACAAGTCAATCATCATTGTACAATTCTAAACAATCATCACATAACCATGTTTTCAAACACGTCTTATATTGCCACATCTCATCACATATGTCAACAATATATCATCCATCAAACGAACAAAGTATTCACATAATACTCATATCATCACATGAAATATCTCATGAGTTCCATTACACAATCAAACAAAATCATCATACGAATCATGTTTAAAACATAGCATGTATTGTCATATCACATCATATATATGTACAATACGTCATTCATCAAACAATAAATTCATAATTCAAAATTAATTGAAAGCTACACCTCATTTTATCATTTAAACTCATAGGTTATCTCATAAGGTTCATCAAGCTCGAAACGGCACTAAAAACGGAGTTAAAGATCAAAAGTTACGCATCATTGAACTTTCGAAGAAAATCACAAAACATAATTTTTACACACAGAAGCCATACGAGTATGGCACCTCCCATACGCGTATAGCCCAAAGTCATACGCGTATCAGTCATCCCATACGCGAATCAACAGAACTAATTTTACACTGAGAATTTCCATACGAGTATGAACACCCCCATACGCGTATGGCCTCATCCCATACGCGTATCACCAATTCTCATACGCATTTCACCAGTATTCCTCCAAAAATATGCAATTTCGCACCAGTCCGTTTTCCACTCGTTTTCACTCATAACAGGCTACGATTTTAAGTCTAAAACACCATCTTTTCACACATTAACATATGGTATTCATCCAATTTCATCAATCTATTATCCCATGTCAGTTTTACACATTAAAACCTAACTTTCTATCCAATTATTGGAAACCCATAACTCAGATTCAGTGTTCATGGAAGAACGCAACAACACAACAATTGATACAATACCCACAACACAAACATCATTTAACATACAATTCTATATAGAATTCACAGAGGTATTCATCAATTATTCACTTCTATTAAAATTATTCCAAAACCTAACTCTGATATATGATCAATTGACCCAAACAATATCCCTAATCATGCCCTATCATTCATAACACGATAAGAGATGGTAATTGGAAGAGTCCCCCCTTACCTTAGCCAAATTCTTGATCTTTGGTCCTCTTCCTCTTTGGTTCCTCTTTACGTTCCTCAGCTCCTCTGTTCCACTTCTCATTTTTCACGTTCTGACTCTTTTTCCTTATTTCCTTTATTTTTTTAAACCATAAAATAATTAGTAATGGGCTTACTCACTTAGCACCCCCATACTACTAATCTCACCATCCGGCCCAATGGCCCTTATTCCATAATTCTCCAATAATTCAACAAAATACCAAATAATTCTAAATAAAATTTAATTTCCGATTAAATTAAAATTAGAAAATATGGGGTGTTACAACTCTCCCCCACTAAAAGAGTTTTCGTCCTCGAAAATATACTTCCAGTGAAAAGTTCCAGATAGGAGTCCTTCGTCTATCTCTCTAGCTCCTAAGTAACATTCCCATCAGTCGATCATCAAAATCCATCTGATGTTACCAACAGAAAACATGTCTCACGCATTCAATTCTCGGCTCTTGCGTCGTACTTGACCACCCAAAGGTGTACTACTCGTTATACCTCCAAAAGGTTAACAACAATAGTACATTGAAGTACGACTCATACAATACGCCCAATAACTGAATAATAAAATTACACAACCATGGTATGACCAAACTTGATCAACACTGCAGTAATGTATTCCATCTACCGAATGTACCATCCTTAAACATACTTTTTCATTTGAATGATGAAATAATACTTACACTTTTCACCAACTGCTTCTCTCAAGAAACTCAATAATCGTATTCTTCATACTATTGAATTTCAACTATCTGACTCTTTTCAAGTCACACCAACAATTATCCAACACGTTACACTCTGCTTTTGCTGCACTATTCTGATTACTCATTACAACCATCATTACCAATTATATTTTTGAGTTATACCCAACTCTGGCCTTCTTTACTCGTTCGTTCAAGAATCATTCTTACCATCCATGGTACTAATTCACTACTCAGCAATCCTTACTCGCATCCAACAAAAACCAATTCCTGATTTACTTCCTCTATTTAAACATCCTAATCATCAGAACAAGTACACACAAGTAATTATAATCACACTCGTCAGCCTCAATACACCATTTCTTACAAAATAACTCAAATTGAGTTTCGCTCTTCTCTAAGAATTAAATCAACCTCATCCTTCTTAGAGTATAATCCCTTATTATATCTGGAATATACAATAACATCTTACAACAGCACAAAATTATTATAGCATCATATGGTATCAACTCATCGTCTTAACTTCGCCGAATACATACTCGTTAACTACGTAAAACCATAATAACATATTCATCATCTCGGTAATTATTCAAAAGAGTTATAATTCTTCAACACGACATCCTTACATCCACTGGATTCTAAATCCAACATATAGATCAATACATATTCTCTATGTAGGCTCCCGACATTTTAATTCCTCACTGCCCACGAGTAGTACTTGCACACTACTCCACATCACACTTTCCCCGCGCGACTCTGATTACCCGTCTTAAGTCATCATCCAATATATTACACTCTTTCATATTCACTTCTTTATAAGTTCACACAACATAGTGAGTGATTATTCTCATGGCTTAATATTCATCACATCTTAAACCATTAAGGTAACAAAACAAGTTCATCTCATCTATATGATTCCGCCTACTATCAACAAGAGATTAAGGGTGATCAAGTCCTCAATTTGTCAATAGTTAGCCGACAACCATATGTAAGCATAAACCGTTGTTACTACATAATAGTGTCCTTTCCGAGTTTTCACTCAAACTCATTAACATCATCATAGTTCAATACTTCACTTGAGTCTTTACAACTCGCACACTTCCCTTTCAGTGGATCTTGTCGGTGAGACACCAACGTCTAAACATTTTACACAATTCTCTTCATAGTCACTTAGCCTCACACACTTGTTAAGTACTTCCAACTTTACAATCACTAATATACTCGTACATTACTATTCATCTCGTTCCAAATCAAAATCCTCATCTTAGCAAAAAAAAACCGCGACAACATTCATAACTCGTGGTTTTACTCTAAATCCCATGACATATTTCGCGCCCAAATATCATTCCACTCTAAATCTCAACAAAGTCTCCCTCACATCGATAGGTGTTAGAAATTCTCTACAATTCTTCTTTTATACCCATCGTTACTTTGGCCTCACAAATACGAATCCAAGAGTTCTAAAGTTTATTCCACCTTTACTACTAATTCACTTCTCACTAAAATCCATCAGTACTAAAATCATCTTTATGACCGAACATCTCATCAACTTATTCATCAACAACATGTTCTACTCAATTTTGTTTCAAACAATCATGGTAGTAGGCATTCTTATTCAACAAGTTTCACGCTTCCATAACCGACTTCAGAACCTCTCCTCATAGGATCACTCTACTGTATTTATAACTCTCCCATAAATTAGAACATAATCTCTCCTCTTTGTAGGTTCAAACGGCACATTAATCCGACACTCGGAACTCAAGATATGAATTTTCCCAACGTCATCCAAAATGCAACATCGACATCATGCAGCGACGCTCTATACGGTATTCCCAAAACTCTTCAAATGGTATATTCAATTCTTAAAATTACTTCTCAACAACCTTCTAATTATTCCTTCAATCCGTCCAACGCTGACACTGACATCCCGTGCAGTACCAATAAGTCTAGTTCTAAGAACAAGAGTAACCGTAGCTTCACCTCTTTCCAATGTCATCCTGTCACAATTAATTATGTTACAGCTGCTGCAACCATTTTTATAACGAAGTTCATCTTGTTAGCTTTCCGACGCTTCAAACGGAACTCAAATCGGATGTCCAGAACTCCAATTATGAATTTTCGAAGTTCTGCAGCTATTCAGCAATTTTCCTGCGTTTTGCTTACGAAAATCTCACTCCAAAACTCATTCTCTTCAACTCGATCACATTCCAAACAGCCCCTTATCATATCTCTTCACTTCCAAACATTCTTATAACTTGAGCAACACATCCCATCGCCGAAGTGCGATTTCTGAAACCTTACGACCGCAAACCTCCTTGCAACTTGCAGCTGAACTTCTTCTGAGACGCAAGGCTACTCAACTGACAACTTCGCAGCCCCTCAACAGAGCAGATACATTGCAACTTTCTAATTTTCTTCTCCTGCAAATAACCATCAATTGCATATAATCATCCTCCCTCAAGATGCTCAAACTTAATTACCAGCCTAGTCCTAATTCCAAGTCACCTTCAATTCGGGAAACAACAAACTCCAACAACGCTTGCACTGTTGCCAACAATAGCCTACTGAATCAATCATCTTACAACTGAAACATAACCGAGAAGCGAAGCTTCTCCCCCACTTGTTTCAAACCAACTTCCGCAACAAACAACCAAGTATCGACAGTGATTCACTCACATGCCGCGTACCAAGGGATAATATGCCGACAGTATTCAACTGTCGTGCAACTCAACTGACTCAACAATTGTCCGAACGGACCGACCTGCTCTGATACCACTATTGTAACACCCTTCTAAACCCCGCGGAAATTAATTAAATAAATCAGAGTAACATGCACAAGGGCGTCACAATTCATAATAAATAAACATCATCCGTCAATGTCATGCATTCACTAAGGAACTTTTCATTATAACTCATACTTCATAAAATAACATGTTGACACAGCGGAATAACATCATCTAATTACATCACATCATCGATGTATTAATCCTCAAATAAATTAAACAAAAACGAGTTATTATCATAAACTTAAAAACAACGTTTCCCCCAGTGTTACACCTATCAGAGCATGACCCGACGCTAAACAACATATCGACTCATGAGCTAATCCTCACCAAGTCGGAGCCGCTATCCTCAATCTGAAAAATATAGTGTAAGGGTGAGTCTCATTCTTAATTAACAAATATTATTGCATTATAAATAACAACACATCAATAGTTATATTATTCACCCAATCCATCTATATTCAGATAATCCATCATCACACAAAACACACAATACCAATCATAACAATGAAATACATTCAGTCATGTTATCAAATTCATGCATATGAATGCAACTGACTCTATGCATGTGGTACCAAACATCACCAGTGGCAATCATCCACGACCGCTCTATCATCATCCAGATACGGCCCTGCCAGCACAAATTCCACACAATGGGAATTCTGCCCTTCACTGAATCCTCTCATCATCTAAGATTCAGCCCTCATCAATGTTTATGAATGCATGCAAACATATATATAACATACTTTCATCATCACCATTCTATGAGTAGCATCATCTATACTCATTTCATCATCATCATCATCATCATTATTAAGCATGTTCATATATACATTAACATCATTCATCACAAATCAATCATCATCACCATCATTACAGAACATACATGTATTACACTAATCATCATCATCAAAAGTAAGAATATACATGTATTCATATCTTCCAAAACAAGTCAATCATCATTGTACAATTCTAAACAATCATCACATAATCATGTTTTCAAACACGTCTTATATTGCCACATCTCATCACATATGTCAACAATATATCATCCATCAAACGAACAAAGTATTCACATAATACTCATATCATCACATGAAATATCTCATGAGTTCCATTACACAATCAAACAAAATCATCATACGAATCATGTTTAAAACATAGCATGTATTGTCATATCTCATCATATATATGTACAATACGTCATTCATCAAACAATAAATTCATAATTCAAAATTAATTGAAAGCTACACCTCATTTTATCATTTAAACTCATAGGTTATCTCATAAGGTTCATCATGCTCGAAACGGCACTAAAAACGGAGTTACGGATCAAAAGTTACGCATCATTGAACTTTCGAAGAAAATCACAAAACAGAATTTTTACACACAGAAGCCATACGAGTATGGCACCTCCCATACGCGTATAGCCCAAAGTCATACGCGTATCAGTCATCCCATACGCGAATCAACAGAACTAATTTTACACTGAGAATTTCCATACGAGTATGAACACCCCCATACGCGTATGGCCTCATCCCATACGCGTATCACCAATTCTCATACGCATTTCACCAGTATTCCTCCAAAAATATGCAATTTCGCACCAGTCCGTTTTCCACTCGTTTTCACTCATAACAGGCTACGATTTTAAGTCTAAAACACCATCTTTTCACACATTAACATATGGTATTCATCCAATTTCATCAATCTATTATCCCATGTCAGTTTTAAACATTAAAACCTAACTTTCTATCCAATTATTGGAAACCCATAACTCAGATTCAGTGTTCATGGAAGAACGCAACAACACAACAATTGATACAATACCCACAACACAAACATCATTTAACATACAATTCTATATAGAATTCACAGAGGTATTCATCAATTATTCACTTCTATTAAAATTATTCCAAAACCTAGCTCTGATATATGATCAATTGACCCAAACAATATCCCTAATCATGCCCTATCATTCATAACACGATAAGAGATGGTAATTGGAAGAGTCCCCCCTTACCTTAGCCAAATTCTTGATCTTTGGTCCTCTTCCTCTTTGGTTCCTCTTTACGTTCCTCAGCTCCTCTCTTCCACTTCTCATTTTTTACGTTCTGACTCTTTTTCCTTATTTCCTTTATTTTATGAAACCATAAAATAATTAGTAATGGGCTTACTCACTTAGCACCCCCCATACTACTAATCTCACCATCCGGCCCAATGGCCCTTATTCCATAATTCTCCAATAATTCAACAAAATACCAAATAATTCTAAATAATAATTTAATTTCCGATTAAATTAAAATTAGAAAATATGGGGTGTTACAGTGACATCTTCACAGGCTCTTGAGATGATTGGCTTAGTTTCTTTCAGAATATCCATCTTTCTGGTTTCTTGTTCGTTAGATCTTATGTCCTCTAACTTTCTTTCCAGATCAGCAATATTTGCCATGAGACTTACTCTTTCTTCTAGTAGGAATCTATTAGTATTACAATACTCCCGTACTTTTGCACATAGTTTCTCATTCATTAGACATGTCTCAAGAAAGCCAGGAGCCAGTTCACTAATGGTGAGGTCTCCAACATATGATTCTTTATCATATTCATTAGATTCATCAGCTTCTTGATAGTCAACCTTGATTTCTTCTCTGATCATGGAGTAGGCAGAGGGGTAGTTTGAGGTGTTAGGCTCCCATAGGTAGCAGTTATCCTTAGACCTAAATCCCTTCATGACTTCTTCATTTTCTCAATTTGTGACAATACATTCTTCTTTACTGAACCTGAAATTGAACCCTTCATCACACAGTTGGCTGATACTTATAAGATTTGCGGCCAGTCCCTGTACAAGCAAGATATTATTCAGATTAGGAACACCACGACATCCTGTCTTTCCAACAACTTTGACTTCTCTTATTTCTCCATCACAAAGAGTCACATAATTGTTTCCATCAAATTTGATGTCCACTAATAAGTTCTTTCTCCCAGTCATATGATTTGAGCAACCACTGTCAAGGTACCACTCTTCCTTGGCAGGCATTCTTAGAGAAGTGTGTGCTACTAGAGCAACATTCTTAGCCTCCCACTGTTTCTTTCTGTCAAGAGTATCATGTTTAGGTATGGCTTGATGTGTTTGGTTTGGATATCCAACTAATCTGAAACAGAATGGATTTATATGACCAAATTTTCCACAGTGGTGACACCTCCATCTTTGGAATTTCTTCTTTGTATGTCCCATTCTTCTGTTTCCTTGATGTTCTGACATTGGTGCTGACATCTGGTTTGTTAAGCAAGCTTCATGTTTTGATCTCCTGATTCCAGAAGTGGATTCCGTTTTGGCCACAAATACTACTCCAGGCATATGTCCTGCTCCTTGCCCAAACTCCAGAATTTCTTCCAGAGTGTCAGCTCCATTATTCAGCATTCTGAAAGATTTAGTCATTTGATCAAGTTTGTAGTTCAACATCCTCAGTTCACTACTGAGAGAGTCTATGGTTGTAAACTCGGTTTTTTTGCGAACTGACTCCTTGCTCTTTCTTTTTTTTTATTATTTTATATTTTTGCAAGAGTCGCCACCGACTTTTATTTTATCCAAAAAGGAAAGGCATAAAAGAACAGGAAAGACCTTTTGACAGATTTTGGGTTCGGGGGGTTGGTTATACAAAGGGAAGGTTTTAAGCACCCTTTGTATCCATGGTTATCCATGGGCTCTTAGTTTTGCTTAGATCACTTTTGCTCTTGTTTGATTTTTAAAATAAGCTCGGCAAGACATTAAGCCTTGTGCCTACATACCTCCTCGGTGCAATGGAGAAGTCAGAGCTAATGTAGTTCCGCTTTTAAAAAACGTTTGAAAAAAAACATAAACACGTTTACCATCGTCGGAGCGAATACTCAGCCATTGATCTTGATCATGAGAACAAATAGATTCTTTGCATCACAAATGAAAGAAGGGCTCTAACTCGGATGAAAATCAACGAGTATGACACTATCTCTTTCACGTGGAAAAGATTCCATTATGTCAATCAATCTCAAAATCGTGGGGTATCTCAACTCACTACAACACTTAATCGTGTCTAAACTTTGAAAGAAAAGCCACTAAGGGCAAAAGGTATTTTATAAGAAAAGATTTTTAAAAGAGGTTTTACAAACATAAGAAGATTTTGGAAAAAGGGAGAAGATTTTGAAAATTTAAGAAGTGGGAGGAGATGAAGAGGCTATCCTAGTGCTTAAAATAAAAGTTTAAGGAGAGAATGATCTAACCAAAATAAGAAACCAACAGTTGGCCGACGCATTACCACTTGGGGATCCAGATGAACTTATTATCTTTAGCACCACTTTGCATTAAGCACATTAAAATTCTGATGAAAATCGGGCAGAGTAACGGCTGTTTTCGGGTAAAATTCTTATCTCAATGCCTTGGAATTAACCATCAAGGACTTTCAAGGAAATACCTGCATACACAAACAGACAACAATCCAATGCCAGACAGACAGAACAACCATAGAGTAATAACAGAATAGGGGTCCAGAGGCACTAAGTCCATAAGTCCAAATCTCCAAAATGCTAGGGATAGTAACCAGTAGTCCAAGAGAGAACCTTAAGCGTTTTTTAGATTTTTGTTGTTTATTAGTGTTTTAGCATAAAAGTAAAGTATGGTCCAAGTGGACAAAAAGAAAATAACGGAAACATAAACAATGCGTCCAAATGGACAAAGAAAAAATATAGCGGAAGCATAAATAATATGTCCAAATGGACAAAGAAAAAATAGCGGAAACATAAATAATATGTCCAAATGGACAAAGAAAAAATAGCGGAAACATAAATAATATGTCCAAATGGACAAAGAAAAAATAGCGGAAACATAAATAATATGTCCAAATGGACAAAGAGAAAATAGCAGAAACATAAATAATATGTCCAAATGGACAAAGAAAAAATAACAGAAACATAAATAATATGTCCAAATGGACAAAGAAAAAATAGCAGAAATATAAATAATATGTCCAAATGGACAAAGAAAAAATAGCAGAAACATAAATAATATGTCCAAATGGACAAAGAAAAAATAGCAGAAACATAAATAATATGTCCAAATGGACAAAGAAAAAATAGCAGAAATATAAATAATATGTCCAAATGGACAAAGAAAAAATAACAGAAACATAAATAATATGTCCAAATGGACAAAGAAAAAATAGCAGAAACATAAATAATATGTCCAAATGGACAAAGAGAAAATAACAGAAACATAAATAATATGTCCAAATGGACAAAGAAAAAATGATAGAAATATAAATAATATGTCCAAATGGACAAAGAAAAAATGACAGAAACATAAATAATATGTCCAAATGGACAAAGAAAAAATGGCAGAAATATAAATAATATGTCCAAATGGACAAAGAAAAAATGGCAGAAATATAAATAATATGTCCAAATGGACAAAGAAAAAATAGCAGAAATATAAATAATATGTCCAAATGGACAAAGAAAAAATAGCAGAAATATAAATAATATGTCCAAATGGACAAAGAAAAAATAACAGAAATATAAATAATATGTCCAAATGGACAAAGAAAAAATAACAGAAACATAAATAATAAATAATAAAATAAAGCATAAAGCAAGAAATATAAAGAACAATATAATAAAATGCGGAAATTAAAGTTAATTGTTAGTATGTTAAAGATAACCATCTTGAAACTTGTCAAGTATGTTATCAAAGTTAGTAATAAAGATTGATGGTGAGTGAAGGATGTTCTCGGATTTAAATTCAATGGAACTTTATCAGAAGCTTGATAAAATCATAGCGACTACACGATAAAATTCCTTAAGTCTTAAATCAACCGCATACAATTCTCTTCCATGTTTGATCTTTTTTATCCCAATTCAAGACAAAGAAAAAGAGAAGAAATAATATCAAATAATAAATAAATATAAATATAAAACAAATTAAGCTTAATATTTTTTTTGTGATTTTCTTGGAATTGATTTTTAGTTAATTAACAAACTAATTAAACAAATAATTATACAAATAATTAAACTTAACAAGAAAAATATTATTTTATATGTCAAAAATTAGATTATAAAAAAAAATAAACCTAAATCTAAAAGGAAAATATTTTTGGAGTTTTTTTGATTGGTTAAAATAATTAAAAAAAGCAATATTTACATAATTACTAATTAATTAAGCAATATAAATTAATTATGAAAAGAAATAAAATATTTTTATGTTAAAAATTAAATAAACATTTTATCAACTTAAAACTAAAATTAAAACATTTTTTTTGAGAAATTGAAAATATGCATAAATATGGAGTTTTTAATTCATGAACTCCTAACACTACTACATATTAAAAATTACATTGTACTTACTCTATGATGTCCCAAGAGTGGAATAGAGTGATTGAAATTGATTGAAAGTGGCTATTTGAATGAGCCTTGATTTTTACAAGTTTCTTGAAACTTTTGAAAAATATAAAACTTATGCTATGCTTTTGGAGTGTGTTGTTGTTCTTCTCTTGTTTCTCCCCTTTTTTTCCTCCTTTGAATGAAGAAAATGAAGTTCTATTTATAGGCAAAGAGTTTGATCTTGGAAGCCTTGCAAGTGGAAATTGTCATGATTGATTTTGTGGAAAAAATATGATAATGGAATATTTTCAATGAGTGTATTTCTTAACCATGGTTAAAACACTCAAGTATTATTCTCTTCAACCTTGCAATAATATATTTAAGCATCTTGAATTGGTCTTGATTGGCAACCATAAGCATCTTTGATAATATCTTTGAATTATCTCACTTTAATTAAACTTTAAATGAATAAAATTTAATTAAAATGAAATAAAAATGTCATGAATCATGGATGGGTCGTGGATGCCCTTTAAACATATGAGAATCAAGATTGAATCACAAAAGAATTGGCCTTTTTGAAAAAAAATCAAATTTTGGTCATTACTTGTTTCATGCATTTTTCCAAAAAAGGTCAACTTCATCAAGGCATATCTCCCTCAATTTTGATCCTATGAAAGTGTTCTTTAACTTTTTGGAAAGCCCAAGATGTCCTCTACAAGCCACTTTGGAAGCGTTTTTGCATTTGGAGAAGTTATTTTGATGATATGGGCTTTGACAAAAAACTGCTTTTTGTTGACATTTCAAAATGACCCGTAATGTTTTGGCTTATATCTCTTAGGCGGAAGCATTTCTTGACCTTGGTCCCAACATCAAAGTTGTAGAGAATTGAATTTCCTTGACAATGAGCTTTGGTTGGAATTTTTCTGATAAATTATGAGAGAGTTATGGTCGGTCAAAGTTCAGTTGACTTTTAGCTAAAAAACTCTAATTTTGCAATTTTGAGTTTTGTCGATTTCTGAACTTTTCTTGATGAATTATGATCAACCATTGATCACATGATGAATCTTTTGAAAAAATATGGATGTTGACAAAAAATTGCATTTTTGACTGTCTGTTGACTTTTTGGTCAAACTGGTCGTCTGTTGACTGTTTGAGCTGTTGACTGTGCGTCTGAGCGAATCGAAGTTTGAAAATTTGTATGGTGGTATTTTGAGACATATGGAGATCCATGAAATCCATTTGAGGTCTCAAAAACTCGTTCTCCTGAAAAAAAACAAAAACCCTAGTTAGGGACTGTTTGTGTAGGAGACAAACTTTAAAAATGACGATTAATAATCCATGCTATGAACAACAGAAAATAGATGATCGGAAGTGTAACCATCGCAGGTCCGCATTTTTCAGGACTATGCAGACAGAAGAAGGACATGATCACCGTAAAAATAGTGATGACTATAAGAAAAAGTGTATCCATCCACTTTGCCATTTTTGCCGAGGAAGAAGAGAAAATAATTATGAGATAGAAGTTTGAGAAATTTGGGAGATGAGTGAAATTTGATGTGAGAATTTATGGAAAAAAATGAGGAGTATTTATAGAGTGAAAAGAGAGAGATAGAGACTTTGGGAGTGGAGTGTACTGTTTGAATAGTAGTAGGATTTGAAAAAAAAAGTATGGTAGGTTTTGAAAAGAAAAAGGGTATAGAATAAAGCTAGGATTTGATTTTGAAAAAAAAAAAAGATTTGAAAAGAAAGAAAGAGATTTTGAAAAAAAATAATATAGTATAAAAATAAAAATTAGTGGGAAATAAAACCAATAATAATTTAATTGTTACCAGTATAATCTGAAACCCGGACACCGCGCCTGCAAATTTTAATTCTGCACGAACTGCGTCAGCATTATTTATCTGAAAATAAATCTCAAATAAACAGTGTATGAAGTGATAAACAGTATTTGGCGTTTATGAAAGGATAAATTTAACAGCGAACCAAAATACTGTATAAAAAATTCTAAAAATTGAGTATTCATAAAATCAGGATATTTATGAAATAAAAATCCAAGATTGTATAAAAATCCAAATTTTTAGACAGAAGTCTGTTGACTTCTTTTTTTGAAAAAAAGAACGCGGGCGAATTTTGGGGTATAACAATAATGATCATAACACTTAGAAAATGATGGGATCTCAGAGGTCAAAAATTGGGGTGCAACAATGGTTGCAAGATGTTTAGTTTTCTCTGTTTCCAACTCCTTTATGGTTATCTTTTGCTGCTCCACTTGTTTCAAACTTCAGCATTCTGGATACACAACTTCTTGTATGAGGTAGCAAGCTCATCAAAGGTTAGCTCATCATCACTAGAATCATCATCAGATGCATAGACACTTGTTAGAACTGTGACATGTTTTGCAATTTCCTCTTCTGACTCATTGTTAGAGTCTTCATCAGACCATGTGACAGACAATCCGTTCTTTTGCTCTTCGAGGTAGGTAGGACATTCAGCTCTAATGTGTCCATTTCCTTTACATCCATGACACTGAACCACTTTGCCTTGATTGGGATTGTCTTCAGCTTTGAATCTAATATTAGGCTCATAGGTCTTGCTGATGTCATTGAAAGTATTCCTAACATTAGGTCTGGACTTCTGATAAACCATTTTAATGAACCTATTGAATTGTTTTCCAAGCATGGCTATGGCTTCTGATAGATTTTCATCACTTCCACCATTTCTTTCTCTTGACTTATCTTCAGTGTCGGAAACAAAAGCTATGCTCTTGTTCTTCTTTTCAACAGAGTCACAAATACTCATCTCAAAGGTTTGTAGAGAACCAATGAGTTTGTCCACCTTCATGTTGCTGATGTCCTGAGCTTCTTCTATAGCAGTCACCTTCATAGAAAATCTCTTAGGCAGTGATCTAAGGATATTTCTTACCAGCTTTTGTTCAGACATTTTTTCTCCTAAGGCTCCTAAGTTATTTACAATCTCAAGGATATTCATGTAGAACTCATGAATGGTCTCATCCTCTTTCATCTTGAGATTTTTAAACTTGGTGGTAAGTATTTGAAGTTTAGACATCTACACCTTGGATGTGCCTTCATGAGTTGTTTTAAGAATATCCCAAACTTCTTTAGCTAGATCACTGTGATGCACAAGTGTGAATATGTTCTTGTCAATTCCATTGAACAAGGAATTTAGTGCCTTGAAATTGCCCAAAGCTAGCTCTTCCTCAGTTTTGCTCCATTATTCTTCAGGAATTAGGACAGTGGTTCCATCTTCCATTACCTTCTCAGGATGATTCCATCTGTTTTCCACAACTCTCCAGTAGTCAAAGTTAGAGCCATCCATAATGGGTGGTCTATTCCCAAACACTAACCATTCCTTTTTCATAGTACCAAAATTTTGTTGTCCCTAGATCTCACCCAGATGTAAACAGGAAGGGGGCCTGCTCTAATGCCAATTGAAAATTCTAGTAACTCACACGCGATGTCATACTGGATGTTATGACATCCACAATTACACAGAATGAAACGTTAAAACAGAAGTGCATAAAACGGTAAAGAACATAATAAATTGTTCACCCAGTTCGGTATACAGCAATACCTACTCTGGGGGCTACCAAGCCAGGGAGGGAATCCAATATAAGCAGTATTAATTCAGAGTTAAACTCCCCCGTTTACAACTTCTCACTTAAGACCTACCCAATGCAATTCCAATCTAATCCTAGACCTGAGTATCTTCACTTACTCCTCTTCAATCATAGTAGTGATTACAAACATACATTAAACAAATAAGAGAGAAGACACACTTCTAAACACACCTTGATTTGGCTAAATGCTTCAATCCAGAGACACACACTCGTGCTTAAAAGCTTAGAGTGACAAAGTAAAAACACAACCTATTCCAATACAATCATCAAAAGACAATTGCTTGGAGTACAAGAGACTAAACACAAGACACTGAACTATGGTTCTTCACAATTAACAAACTTTCTCTATGCGTTCCAAATTAGGATTGCAGTCTTCTTATATGTAGATCTTGGGCCTTGGGATTTCCAAGAACCAAATTAGGGTTAACCAAGTTAACCTAATTTACACGTCATAAGGTTGTTACAGAATATGCTGTTAATGAAATCTTCTAGGATAAATATTCAACACACAATAAAATGTTTCCTAAATTGTATATTGAGAGAAATCAGGAAACATACTAATAAAACATAACAGCTCCTGCTGTCAGACACGGATGTCATGACATCGTTCATGACATTCACTAACAAAACCTGTATTAGCTTAAACATATGCAACCTGCATAACACCATATAAGGCATGTCATGACATTGGTCAAGACATTAAACACCCAAGTGTGTTTTACCACAAATGCAAACAACATGAAAACACCTATAAATAGGATCTCTTTGAGTTGTGTCGATTTCTCCTAGGAGAAACAAATTTCATAAGAGGTTTGGTTTTGCAAGTTTTCAAATGTTGAGGATCCGAGGCTTTTGGAAGTTTCTTTAGATAATATTCATATTTTGGGCAAGAAGATTCATGCCAACTTACCCATATTTCAGAAAAGAATAATCTTTGAGGAGAGAAGGGGTTGGGGAAAGAAATTGTCCAATGGTGTGGGGGGGAAGCAATTGGTGATGGGTCGGATGAAAGAAGTCAAATTATGTTGGAGAGACTTCAGAACTTTTGCTGATGTTGTTTCTTTCTCTGAACAGAATTTTGTGAAGAAGGTGAAAAAATATTTCGTTTATTTGTCTAATGAGGAGGATAGGTCAAGGTTACAGAGGGAATTTGTTGGGAAGATTGTAGTTTTGGGTTCCACCTATAACATTCAGTCGGCATTGGAGATGGAGGGGTATTACACTGTTAAGGTCACTATGTTGGGAGAAACTTGGTGTCTTCTCAAAGAATCAGAGGAAGGTTTTCTTGCTGATAATTTTAGGGAGGAGGAATATAGGTGGAAGAAATTGTTTGTGGAGGTGAAGAAATGGAATGAGGAGGTGATTGATGATGGGAGAGTTATGTGGATACGGATTTTCAAGGTTCCTGCTCATGCTTAGAACTCTGAATTTTTTGTTTTGTTAGCTAATTCAGTGGGAAATTTTATTTTTCTTGATGATAACGCATCATCTAGAGCAAAACTTGATGTCGCAAGGATCAGGATTATAGTACCATTGTCTTTCAAACTCACGGAAACACTCACGGTGGGGATTGATGGGAAGCTTTTTTCTCTTCTATTAAAGGAAAAAGCTCCTATCCAGCAGTCAATTCCTGTTAAACCTCTTTCTCAAATTACTGGTTCTGCTTCTTTTAATTCAGAAGCAGAGATTGGGCAGGTGTTCAAGAAAATTCTGAAGATAGTATCGAAGATTTTTTGGACAAAGGCGAAACGGTGGGTTTTGTTATTGGGGAGTTTGTTGTAGTTGGTATGGCCGAAGGGAAATATAATTCAGGGTCTATTGATGTTCGTAAAGATTTTTTTTCTACGTCCTCGGTGGGCTCTTTTGACAAAGCAGTGGGCAATTTAAAGGGGGAGAAGACCGCAATTGAGAAATACGTAGGGGGTGTTTCTCATGTTGTAGTTCCTTCTGAGCGTAGTACTTTCGCTATCAATTTTTCTTTAGCAGGTATGAAGATGAGAAAGTGTGTTAATAAAATCAGTTTCAAACATTTGTCTGAGTGGAAAAGATTGGTTAATAAGATATCGAGGTGGTCAATGAAGAAGATCAAGAGGAAGGGTACTGTTGCATCTAGGTTGAAGGATGATTCCAAATCTCTTTTTGTGAAAAGCCATGAGACTGTTATTGACAACCGTTTATCTCATTCTCTTTCACATTTTCCTTCTTTCGTTTCCGTCCTTGCAAGGTTAATCCGTGGCATTTGATCAACTTGTTATGGCGAGCAACAGGAACTTTCGGATACCATGAGTAACAATGGTAGACAATGCGGTTTTTTTTAGAGTAATGTTGGTGCCAATTTTGGTCAAGTATTGAAGCTTTGGGAGTGGTGGATCCGGGTGGTCGTAATTATTTTGCGCGTAGAATTGACAAATTGGAGAAAGAAGCTTGTAGTAAAAAGAAGAGTGTCAGGAAGGAGCTTCAAACATGGTCTTAATGATTATTAGTTCGTTGAATACTAAAGGAGGAGGCAATGCTCTGAAAAGGAAAAGAATTAATTATTTGATTTCTAAGGGTAATGGGGATATGTTTTTGATACAAGAAACCAAATGTCTAATTTACAAGATGTGTTAGTTAAAAGTTTTTGGAGTAGCTCTGAGATTGGATATTTCTTTTCTAATTCTCTAGGTTTGTCGGGGGGTATTTTAACTATGTGTAAGAAAGGGGTGGTGGATGTCATTAGTAGTTTCAAAGGTGACTGTTACTTAGGTATCAAAGTTCTTTGGAAGAATAACTTTTATTATATGGTGAACAACTATTCCTCGTGTGAATTGACCAAAAAGAGAATTATTTGGAGTAGATTGTTGGATTTAAAGGTTATATTTAATGATGGCTAATGGGTTATTGGTGGTGATTTTAATGCTATCAAGGAGTGATGAGAGAGTAAGGGGAGGTCGGAGGTATTAACAAATATTGAGATGAATAATTTTGCGGATTTCATTAAGTATAGTTCATTGATGGATTTACCAAGCAAAGGGAAATTTTTTACATGGTATAGTGGAGATGGGAAGTCCATGAGTAGGATTGACCGGTTCTTATTGTCGAATGATGTTGTGAACAAATAGGGAGTGCTTGGGAAACTTATGGGTAATAGAGACATCTCGGATCATTTTCCAATATGGATTGTGTTGGATAATATTAATTGGGTCCAAAACCTTTCAAATTCAACAATGACTAGTTTACTATTGATTCTTTCTTCCCTTTTGTGAGGAAGGAGTGGAAAGGCTTTAAGGTGGAAGGAAGAGGGGACTTTATCTTGAAATAAATACTTAGAATCCTAAAAGAGAGACTTAAATGGTGGAATAAGGTGGTTTTTGGTTGAATTAATTTGGAAGTAGAGGAGGGCGTTAGGGTCTTGAATTTTGGTGACGAAAGATTGGAAATGGATGCCGAGAATCTTTATCCCAAAATCACGGCCAAAAGGAAGGAAGAAACTAGTCGATTTTGGTTGAATTTGAGGATTAAAGAAAACATGTTAGTTCAAAAATCGAGATTAAAATGGATTAATGAAGGAGATTCCAATAGTATTTATTTCCATAAAGTGATTAAAGAAAAACGAAGACATAACCATATAGGTCCTATTAATTCTACGGGAGGTTTGTTGGTGTCGGTAAAGGAGGTTAAGGAGGAGGTTACTAGACATTTTTCACAAATATTTGTTGAAATAAAAGATGAGAGGCCTTTATTGGATGGAATTGATTTTAATAAGATTAGTAGGGAAGATAGTGAATGTCTTGAAAGGCCTTTTCAAGAAGAGGAGATTAAGGAGGCTATTTGGGGGTGCGGTGGATCTAAAAGCCCGAGTTCGGATGGATTATCTTTTCTTTTCATTTAAAAGTGTTAGTCCTTCCTTAGAGAGAATTTTGTTTGTTTCTTTTATGGGAGAGATCTTTCTAAGGCGGTTTCGTCATATTTTTGGCTTTGGTTCCTAAGTTTCCCAATCCTTTATGCTTGGATGACTATAGACTTATTTTCTTGGTGGGATTCAGGTATAAAGTGATAGAAAAACTCTTGGAGAGGAGATTCAAACGAGTCTTGAATTCCATCATTTTGCCTTGTCAAAGTGCTTTTGTGTCGGGTATACCATTGCTTGATGGCGTTTTGATTGCGTATGGAGTATTTGATATGCTATAAAGGAGGGTACCACTTGCCTTCTCTTTAAAGTGGATTTTGAGAAGGCGTATGATAAAGTGTCAAGGAAATTATTGTGAAGAGAGGGTTAATGTAACACCCATTTTCTAAGCCCAGATTATAACATACAATTCACAAAGTAAGCATGAATAAAGGAAAAAGGGGGCTACATGTTTATTTCCACAAAATGAAAATCCCAAAACAATATACAACATCCAATGCATCGATCATATTGTAACACATATGAAATTCTCATGCTTTCATACATTATGCATAACGCTTGCGGAATAATAGAACTTGTTTCCCATAAATTCAATGAATATATCCCATACTATATTCATCTACCAAATTCAAATAACATCAATATCTTTTTTACTTGAAAATCACTAATCTAGGCTACATGGCCCTTAAATAACGTATCCAAGATATCCAATCATTACATCAAATTATCTAACAACACATATAAATAGCAATATCCAAAACATGAGCATAAGTCTAAAGAAAACCCCCCAAGTGTTATATGATCAGAGCATATGACTCACTACCTAATCAAACACACACTCGGAAGCTTTTCGGGTAACCACGAACAAGCTACTAAGCGTCGCAACCTTCACGTTACCAACAAATGGAAACATTCAATCAGAAAGGTGAAAATTCAAATTATTATTGAAAACATAATAATGGGAAATGCAAAACATAAAAAAATATACATTCCATAATTCACCACTCTTCATAAAATAAGCGATTCATATATCATATATCAATCATCATACAAAGCAATCATATGGATACAAAAACAATCACATAGCACACAATGTGACTTGAATGTAACAAATATTACTCGATGCATGTGATACCATGTGAACCCAATGTTTCACCGCTTTCCGATTCAATATCTAGAATCCAAGCCACACTTTCGATTCGGACAAGACCAAAGCCACAATTGTGAACCCAAGGTTTCACCGCTTATATCTCCATTATGGATCAAAGACACTACACCTATTTTCAATTAAGGATCAACGTCTATCTTGTGAACTCAAAGTTCCACCGCTTATGTTTCAAAGCCACCATGTATGAATGTGCAACAAAACTCTCAATATATGCAATTAAGATTATCACCCAATCTTAACATACTGCATACCACAGTAATTTGCACAATTCGAATTATCCATCAAACGTTGCACAACATGCATACATCATCAATAAAGCATTCACATAGCATTATCAATCTCAATAATATATAGCATATAAGCCAATCAATGCCATTCTCAACAATCCCCAAAACAACATATATATTTGCTAAATCTAAGCATCATGTATACATACAATTATCAAAACATATGCAATTAAGAATTATCCGTATAATTATTTACATCCACGAATATCCCCAAAATTAAACTAATTGAATTATTAACCCATTGTACGAAACACATTTATTATACAACAATCAAAACAATGCATAACAATTTGCATTCATCGTCTCCATATATCACAATTAGCACATGGTACACAATACCAATACATGTTATCCACAATTAACATTAATCCATGACATACACAATTACATGTCACTCACATAACCACATAATGATTAAGTCATCAAGTAATCAATCTCCATAATTACATTAAAATAGCATATATTCACTCGCACACCTCATAGATATCATACCACATAACATATCCATAAATGTTATATAATTCATCAATTCATAACTCACATATACATAATTACATGTTATTCACTCAACAACATCATAATTAATTCATCAAGTTCTAATCAAACCTATTCCATCATATAAAACATCACAATAGTTTTCTAACGCTTCAAACGGTGCATAAAAAGGAGTTACAGATCAAGCGAGCTTATGGAAGTTCAAAGTCAATAACCCAGGTTGAAGCGGGATTATACAGACTATAAATAGAAACTTTCAGTTTTCGCTTGTCTGCTTAGCGGACTAGCTCCGCTTAGCGAGCCAGGGGCCGCTTAGCGGACATGCGATTTTGCAAAAAAAACCAGCAAACTCATAACTGGGAAAATCAAATTCTACCAATCAAAACACTTATATACATCAATAAACAACATTTACAACTAGTATTCATCATCTTTTAACAACATTCATCATCAAAATCATGTTTAAACACACAAATCCATCAAAAATAGCATAAACCCTAACTTTTCTATGTTTCATGAAATTGAAAGATGAAGAGATACACAAACAAATACATTACCAAATCATGTAACCTATAACAACTTGGATTCTAACTCTTACCTATAGTTCAATTCCATCCTCTTGATGAAAATCTATAAATCCCTTCTTTGTTCTTCTCTTGCCTTTTGCTCTTCTTTCTATCTTTTCTCTTTTCTAATTCTAGGTTATCTCACAATTTTTTCTATTATGTCTTAATTGTTATTAGGTTTAACCCATCCCACTATCATTTCTAATTCATTTAAGCCCATTAGCTAATTACAATATCTCTACCAATTACTAATTAGCCAAATTAACACATTATCACATAATTAAGTAATTAACACACCAAAGATAATAAAACAAACATTTAGCAAAACATCAAATAATCCTAATTAAATAAATAGCTAATAAAAATAGGATTTTATAGTTAAGGCAAGGCGATCCGCTTTCGCCATTTCTCTTTGTTATTGTTGCAGAAGGCCTTGCGAGATTGGTTAGGAAATCATTTGAAATTGGTTGGTTTGGTAGTTTCCCCATTAAAAGGAGTTGTCATGTGGATATTCTCCAATTTGCGGATGATACTTTAATGGTGGAAGAAGGTTTTTAGAAGCATGTGGGGATGATTAAGATGGATGTGAAGGTTTTTGAACTTGTTTCGGGTCTTGGTATTAATTTTCACAAAAGTAAGTTGATTTGTATTAATATCTCCTCTTATTTTTTTGATGTCACCGCTTTCTTCCTTGCTCGCAAGAAGGAAGAAAGAAACTTCTCTTTTCTTGGTATTCTCATAGGTTCTAATCCCCGGGAGTTCTCAACTTGGCAACCGCTTTTGAAAAAAATGAATAGTCGTTTATCGGGATGGAAGAACCATTTTCTCAATCTTGGAGGTAGGATTACTCTCTTGAAGTCCATCTTGAGTTCTCTCACTATTTTTACTATGTCTTTCTTCAAAATACCGGCGAAAGTTATTAAAGAATTTACTAGGCTTTAAAGTAATTCTTATGGGGAGGAGTGCAGGAGAAGAGGAAGATCCATTGGGTTAGTTGGGATGTTGTCAATTTATCTTATATGAAGGGGGTTTAAATATAAAAAATGTAGCGGAGTTTAATTTAGCCCTCCTAAAATAAGTGGAAATGGAGAATTCTTCTAGGTCAAAAAACATTATGGTATGATATTTTGAAGGCTAAATATGGAAATTTGCATACCCTTGTCTTTTGTGAAGGAGATTCTAATAAATATTCTTCTTCATTTTGATGGCGTGATATATTAAAGATTGGGCTTAAAGCGAAGTTGGATCCTATTGT
Source organism: Vicia villosa (assembly GCF_029867415.1). Taxonomy (NCBI): domain Eukaryota; kingdom Viridiplantae; phylum Streptophyta; class Magnoliopsida; order Fabales; family Fabaceae; genus Vicia; species Vicia villosa. Next base: position 22,775,142 of record NC_081183.1, on the reverse strand, counting down.
TTCTTTTTGTGGATTTAAGTTGGTAATGGTTTTAACACCCCATTTTGGGAAGCAAAATGGTTAGAGGATTCCATCTAGAGAGATGCTTATCCAGATCTATGTTTGGCATCTTATTTCGAGGAGGTTTCGGTGGCAGGAATATGAGGGGGTGTGATGGTTTGTGGAAGTGGGTGCTTTGGGTATTTCTCCGGTTGTGTTTGAAGGGCCCATTTTTTTGTCCCTTTTTTTGGATTTGCGGGCTCGATTGGAGCATTTTGGGGGCATGGCGAATTTAAAGGACGCGGTGTCTTGGTCTCTCAACTTGGAGAAAGGGTTTTCGGTGTCGTCGTGCTATGATCATTATGATTTTTTGCGTCTTTCATATTGTCCTCCTAATAGGTGTGATGCGGCTTTGAATATTATTTGGAACTTATCGATGCCTTTCAAGATTAAAGCATTTGGATGGAGGATTTTTGTGAATAGAATTCCTTCCAAGGATCTCTTGGTTATTCAAGGTATTAATTTTCCTTTAGCAAATATAAAGTGTGTGTTTTGTGATCTTCAATTAGAAAATAGGGATCATACTTTTTTTAATTGTACTGTGATTAAGAAAGTTTCGAGGGAGATAGCTTCTTGGGTGGGTTTTCCGATCATGGCGGAGGATAGTGCCTTCCGTATTTTATGGGATGGTACTCAATTTCCCGTGTAAAAAAGTTAAAAGAGGGCAAGCTGGGAGTTTTTTGGCTCGCCACTTCTTGGGTCATATGGTCAACTAGAAACGGGGTTTGTTTCTAGAATAAGGGTTGGAGCATTAACAATATGGTATTGAATATTAAATTGTTGGTTTGGAGGTGGTCCTTTTGTGGGGAAATTACTCACTCTAATTGTATCTTTACGATTTTAGCAAAGACCCGGTGGGTTTTTTGTCGTAGGTCGAATTAGTCTTTAATTTCTCTTTTGATCGGTTTTTTCCGATTCTTTGTGTGAAAAGGTTGGAGAACCCTTAGTTCTCCCTTATATTATATCCTTAATTACAAAAAAAAACTACCACTAAGATTGGATTTTTACTTTGTCATAAATTTGTGAAATAGAAGATATTTTTTCTCACAAAGTCTAAAATTTCCCACGTGCCAAATTAGTCAGATGAACACCAACCAAATCACTTAGAGTTTTTCTATTAAATATTTTTTCTTCAAAAATAAACAACATAATGGAATAATATGCCTGTTAGAATCACTTGTTAATGCAAAAAAGTTACCAAATTATGCAAGAACACCACTTCAAACACTTCTAATGAAAATACGATCCAAATATATGGATTGAGAAAACTTTGATTGAATCCTAGAAGAGGACAACACATAACATAATAGGCCTAATAAGCATCTTAAAGAGACACTGGATTTTCTGACAGGCATGACATGGCGAGTCATGAATCACTCGATATAAAACATTGTGTCCATGAGGCGAGTCGTCCGACCCATTTTCATATCTATAAGGGGTGGTTAAATTATCATGTTTTAGGCCATGTGTCAATGAAAGAATCGGTGTTTCCCACTCTCTAAAAGAATAAATTGTTTCTTCCTAGTAATGTGGAAAGTTGGTCTTCGTGTTTCGACTAGTTGCGAGAACTAGTCTCCCTATCCATACGCTCTTGTCAAGTAGTTAGGAGGGAAGCAGTCTCTTTTCTAATAATTTAGCCCATGAGGTAGGTCTACAAATATCCTAATCCTTGAGGATGAGAATATCATTCACTAATTTCATTATTTCAATATTTGTAACTCTTTTCACTACTACAAAACGCGCAAACAACAGCGCACAAGTCACCATGATTCTTACAAACATCGTGGTGACACCTCTAAACTCATGTGCTAACATTTTTAAAAATATTGTATTCCTTTAACGTTAAGGCCTACATTTTATTTTTTATTTATTTAAAAATAATAATATAAGGGATATTACTACGATAATTTTGTTCGACTGTTGTGACACACACACACACACAAACACACACACACACATACAAATATATATATATATATATATATATATATATATATATATATATATATATATATATATATATATATATATATATATATATATATACACACATATCATCACAGTTGGTTATGACAACCGTTGTGAAAAAATTTACCCATGTATAAGCAAATTTACCGTAACACCCATTTTTTCTCTTCTTTTTCGTCATAAGCTTTTCTATTCTATGATATGGCCGTCAATCTTGTTCTTCATACATGAAGGTATTCTTCTTCTTTCTTATTCTCTCGTTTTCGTGTATGTTGTTGTTATATTTCATATGATTTTTTCTTGTTAGATCGTTTATGATTTTTTATTGTTGCATGTTGTTGTATGTTGTTGTTAATAAATGTAGATAAATTTTTGTTTACATGATTGTCATATTATTTACTTTAGTTTCACATGTTTTGTTGTTGCTTGTTGTTGCTGACAACCCATTTTTTCATATTCGTTTTCACCACCTTAACAAAGAGCATATTTTGGCTATGGTACATATGGTTTGTGTTGTTATAGAAAAAATACTAGAAATATGAAGTTATCCACCTTATTTTTCTTTTCAAAGCATCACAAACTAGATGAACTTCAAAATTTGGTACAGTTCCACGATTATTTTCAATAAAAATGTGCGCTTCTGAAAAAATTTAATATATCTTGTGATGTTGGATGATGTTAGTGTTTTGTTGCTAAAATATATGTTTTTTATTCTGTTGCGTGTATTTGTTGTGTTGTTGTTGTTGACAAATGTTCTCAATATATGAATAAAACATTGCTTAGCCACAAGAAAAAGATTTCTTGTGTCTTACCAATGTTGTGTTCTTTAAATTCTTATACAGATTGACAATAGATGAAGTATAGTTTATTATATTCTATGTAAATTGTTTGTTTCATTAACCTTGCACCGAAAACACTTTCATTTAAATTGACATTGAAACTTATAATCTGAAAATTAAGTTGTATTTGAAAATAAACTTATATCAATCAATCTTTTATGGACTGCATGCGTCTCATCATTCATTTCATATTCTTTAGCATTTAGAATGTGATTCAATGACGGGATTCCTTCATTACATCAATATCTTCTCTTATAGTTTATTTTGAATACAACATAATTATTGGCTAGGTATACCTCATTGTCGTCACCTATCATCGTAATTGTTATGATGATAAGTCATCATAACAATCACGATGATAAGCGACGATGAAGAGATAGACTTAGCCAATTAATTGATGTTATTCAAATTAAACTAGAATCAAAAGAATCAATGGCACTACTAGAAAACTTGATTTTAGCGCCTATTATTTAGCGTCGGTCCTGACACCGACGCTAATAGCATCTATTTCTATCTCACTTGCAAACTCTAAAAGGTTAAATACTTTTCTAAAAGTATTTAAATTAATCTTTATTGGTAGCGTCGCTTAAGCCGATGCTAATGTTCTTAATTATTTACATATTCATTTATTTGTTGGTTTATATATATATATATATATATATATATATATATATATATATATATATATATATATATATATATATATATATATATATATATATATATATATATATATATATATATATATATATATATATATATATATATATATATATGGGACAATATCAAATGATAGCAAGACTTGATGTTAAGTTTAGTAACATGACACATTTGATAACTCTTTACCATATATCCATATGATAAAATCCACTGTTGATTGATTTCCTTTCTTCTTGGAATTAATAAAGTTCGATGGCGACTCTATTGCATACAACTACTTACAGTCAAAAGAGGTTCAATAAGCAAACTGTCAAAATCCGTTCTTGAGAAAAATAACTTAGATATGAAAACAGATATGCAACATGCAGAAATACTAAAAACATGTCATCAATTTAATATGTTCCTTTTATTTTAAAATACTTTATACATAGATTTTATATATGTATTATAAACATGTAGACGAGCTTTAAAACTAAGGCGGAATGGACGGAGATTCTTTTGTTTATAAAAATAATTTTGATGTCACGCGAAGGTGAACAAGAAGATTCAATGAGTTGAGTTTATTTGAGGTGGAAGTCAAGCATTCAAGGTGTAAAGCTATTACATCCATCAACTAAATACTTAAAGATTCAGATGAGTTTTACACATAACTAACCCTTTGTCGTAAAAAATATTTATGAAAAAGTGTGACACAAATCAAAATACGTTTATTTATCATGTTTTGGAGCATTTTTTATTATGAAAAAATTTAAAAAAGAACTTGGTGTTTTGAGAAATTAGCTTTAGTACAAAGTGAATAGAAAAAAAAACTTGTTGTTGATCAACCGTCACTACTACAAAAAGCGCAATTTTACTATAACCCCTCGGTCCCATACAAGGCGGTAGAGATCTATATTGAATGTCAAACATGCATGCCCTCACCAAGATTGATTGTTGATACTATGATTATCACTTCTTTCGCTAGCGTATACAAGTTGCGTGCTTGGAATGCATCCAACTTCTAATCAATTGTGTGTATCATAAGCTGGAAAATGTGTTTTCAGCACTTGTAATCCATTTGTATAGACTTTTAGGAATAAATCACAATTGTTCAAAACCTTAAACAACAACAATAACAACAACACCATTGTTTCAGATGTGTTTCAAAATCTAAAAAAAATCTGTTTAAGGTAGAAGAATTTTTTTTTTCAGTATTACAATCTATCCTAAAACAATGATGCATTCGACAGTGGGGCACTACAAATAAGATAGTATTAGGTAAAATATGTTCAGCGAGTGCTTTATACTAAAATCAGATTATTTTATCTCTTGGTTTATCAAACTAACTAAATGGTTAAATCATTTACTTTATAGTTGTTAACAAATAAAAATATAAAGTGCATTAGCTAAGATTCGAAGCATGTCCTGAATAGTATATCACCTTGGTGTTTATAAAAAATGAGGTAACAAGTTTTTTTAATATATATATATATATATATATATATATATATATATATATATATATATATATAGCGCCTTGGAATAAAACTTTAGTTTTTTCTGGATGACGTGAAAGCTTTGTCATGAAAAGTGTTATTTGTTATAGTGCATTTGAGAGTTATCTTGAAAGATTGATTTTAATCGCCGCTTATTTTCTTGAATTAACAATCTTGTATTAGTTAAAGAAACAATAAAATAAACTAAAACAATAAAAAAAGAGGAGATGGACACACTATCAAAAATTAATGCCTTCCAATTTTTTATTGTCATTCAATTAACAAGTGGGAATTTTCTGCAAACAAATAAATACTCCATCATAAAAAATGAAGGATGAGAGGAAAGGATTCAGTTGAGGTGTCTTCCATCTGTTGCTCTGATTTTCCGGACAGAATCAAAGCAGTGGACTTGTTCGGTTTGTTTGGTTGTGTAGGGGATTGTGTGGAAGTCGTCATCTCACCAAGGAGAAACAAATGGGAGAGAAGGTTTGGTTTTGGCAGATTTTGTGAGGTGGAAGATTTGAGAATGTTGGCTGTGAAACTTGATGCCATTTCGATTGATGGGGTGAATATTCATGCGAACATTCCTCGCTTCTCTCGTAATGAGGTGTCTGTCAAAAAGGGTAGCAGGAATGTGAGCAGTACAACAGCGAGGAAGGAGCTTGTTAGGGATTCGATTCCGGTTAGGATCGTTTAGGAGGATCGCAGAGGTAAAGGGGTTATTTCTTTCGTGGATGCGGTGAGGAATGAGCAGAAGGGAGAGGGACATAGTAGTGAGGGTCATAAAGTGAATGAGTTTGTTTACTCTTCTGATGTGGAGGTGAAGTCCGCGCTAACTAAGGCGTATGTTGGCTTTGTTCAAGTTCCTGGCTTTTCATACAACATTCAAGAGCACTTCTTTTCTGAAGGCTACTATGCAATTAGAGTTACTCCAATGGGTCCCAATATGTGTCTGTTGGAGGAAACAGAGGAAGGAGAAATTTGTGACCTGATTTGCGAGAAAGGAGTCCTGGTGGAAACAATGGTTTCATGTTATTAGACCGTGGAAGGAAGTCGACGTTGACTCAGAATGTATAGCTTGGATCCTTATCTGCGGAGTTCCTTGTCATGCATGGACTATGGATTTTTTTGAGAAGGTGGTGAACTCTTTCGGGTCATACGTGTGTTCGGATGATGATATTGTTAAAAGATCCAGTTTTGGTGTGGCTAGAGTCTTGGTTCGTATTCATAATGTGCAGGAGATTCCTATCTCGTGTAGGGTAAAGATTGATGGTGTTGTCTTCAATCTGCATTTGAAGGAGGAGTGTTTTGTAGCCTCAGGATCTAGCTCACCTATTCAGAAGGTTCCGACATCGGTGAGTGATGTTTCAGAATCCGTGGATTTCACTTTGGACGACGAGGTGATCGCAGTGGGTAACGACGGGAGTGAGGAGGGGGTAGCGTTTTCACCAGTTTTGGTGCCTGCTACGCAGGTTGGAGTTGGGGAGGGAGAAGGTGAATCGTTTGATCCACTGGTTATTGATTGTAGTGTAGGGAAAAGTGTTGAGGTTGACACGTCTGTTGTAGGGAATATAGGGGCTCAGGCTATCTCTTTTGACCAGGCGGTGGTTGATTTAAAGAGTAACACGTGGCTGTCAAAAAGAAGGGATATAGAGTGTAACAGAGTTGGAGCTGTATTGGATACGGAAAGTCTCGTTTTGTTGGCCGAGATGGAGGATAACGGTAAAGGGGAGGGTCCCACGCGTTACAGTAAAAAACTAGTTGGTAAAAAAAGTGAAATTTAAATTATTATCTGATTCTATTGGGCTTTTCAATCTGTCCAAGGGGAGGCCCAAACCCAATATCAAAAAAGAGAATAGGAGTAGGAAATCTTGCAGAAGCGCAAATGCAGCTCTTTCTGACCCGATATCATCTTTTTCGGTTTCTGGGCAAGCATTGGATTCTCAATGTGAGCCGTCTTCGAAGGAGGTCCGCTATGGAATTCAACCGGAAGAATCGGATATCGCGAGAAGCAACATCAGAAATTTCGGTCAGTGGGACTCTAACGTTGGGAAGAAATTATGGAGAATTATTTCTGACTTGGGAGTACAGGCTAATGGAGGTTCTATCAACGATTTTATTCTGAAGATCAATGGTATGGAAAATGCTAATAAAGGAGCAATGGCTGGCAGGAAGGAGTTAAAAAACATTGTCCAATGATTATCGGTTCTCTCAATATCAGGGGGGGAATTATGCAAAGAGAAGAAGGATCAACCGATTAATTGTCAAAGGTAAAGCTGATGTCTTTTTTATTCAAGAATCTAAGCTTTGTGATGTGTCTGTTTCTACTGCTAGAAGTTTTTGGAAGAACATAGATGTGGATTTTTCTTTTTTGCCATCAGTGGGTCTCTCGGGGGGGATTATTACTCTGTGGAATTCTGCTTTTGTTCAGGTCCTGAATTCTTTTGGAGGGATGGGGTATTTGGGAATTAAAGTTATTTGGAAGGGTGAAATCCATTAGTTAGTGAATGTATATTCACCTTGTTCTATTGCTAAGAAGAGGATTTTATGGAGTAAGTTGTTACATCTGAAAACTGTTTTTTCCGATAGTGAATGGTTCATAGCAGGTGATTTTAACGCGGTGAAGAACGGGAGTGAGAGGAAGGGTTTATCGGTCGTGGCTAGAAGCAGAGAATGGAGGGATTTTTCGGATTTTATTAATTTGAGCAATTTGATCGATGTTCCGAGCAAAGGTAAAAAATTCTCTTGGTTCGGTGGGGATGGTAAAGCTATAAGTAGAATAGATAGATTCTTGGTGTCGGACAATCTTGTGAATAAATGGAGGATTGTAGGCCAATTGGTGGGAGATAGAGACATTTCCGACCATTGTCCGGTTTGGCTTCTTAGTGATAAGGCGATTTGGGGTCCCAAACCTTTTATGGTTAATTCGGAATGGTTCTCTAATTGTGATTTCTTACCTTTTGTGGAGAAGGCGTGGAGGCCGATCTCAGTGGTAGGGAGAGGCGATTTCGTGTTAAAAGAAAAATTGAGGATCTTGAAAGAAAGACTAAGATGGTGGAATGTTAACATTTTCGGAAAGTTTAATTCGGCGATAGAAGAAGGTGTTAAGGGTATGAATGTAGGTGACGAAATGGTTGGTGATGTTTCGGGAGGGGAGTTGGATGTGGACGACGGTGTGGTGGAGCGTAAAAGAAGGGCTTGTAGGGACTTTTGGTTGAATATCAAGATTCAAGAAAATATGTTGATCCAAAAGTCTAGGCTTAGATGATTGAACGATGGAGATTCCAATAGCAAGTATTTTCATAAGGTCATGAAAGGTAGGAGGTCCCGCAATTATATTGGTTCAATTGTTTCGGAGAGGGGGATTTTAGACTCGGTGGAGGAGGTCAAAGAGGAGGTGAGGGATCATTTTGAAAAGAAGTTTTCCGAGGGAAGTTGGAAGAGCTTGCAATGTCAACTTATTACAATTTGCGGATGACACGCTTATGTTTGGTGAGGGAAGTTGGAATCAAGTTTGGACAATCAAGGCTATTCTTCGTGGTTTCTAGTTAGTGTCGGGTCTCGGCATTAATTACCACACGAGTAAGCTTATTGGAGTGAATATCAACGAGAATTTTTTGGAATTTGCCTCTTCATTCTTGGCTTGCGGTAAGGAGGACAATCACTTCACTTTTCTTGGGATTCCGATAGGAATTAATCCTAGACGGATCTCTTCTTGGAACTTCATTTTGGACAAGATAAAGAATAGGCTCTCGGATTGGAAGAACCGGTTTTTATCGTTTGGAGGTAGGTTGACTCTTCTAATATTGGTACTTAGTAGTCTTACTATTTTTTGGCTATCTTTCTATAAGGCTCCTAAGAAGATTTTAAAGGAGATTTCGAAGTTGGAAAGTAAATTTCTTTGGGGAGGTGTCGAGGAGGAGAAAAAGGTGCATTGGGTGAGTTGGAAGTCTATTTGTTTACCGGTGGATAAATGAGGACTTGGCATTCGGAGGATTGGGGACTTTAATTTGGCGCTTTTGAATATATGGCGGTGGAGAATTTTAAGAGGAGCGGATGGTTTATGGTTGAAGGTTTTAAAGGCTAGATATGGAGACATCAATATTCAAGTTATCAAAAAAGATGAAAACATTCTCAAGAATAGCGTACATTCTTTGTGGTGGAAAGATATTCTATCTTTACAAAACTCTTATTATGATGACTTTTTTATTGATAAGTGTAGGTTCGACATCGGAAACGGATTCAATATTTCCTTTTGGAACTCTTGTTGGAAGGAGGGGAGGTGTTTCAAGGAGTTATATCCTTTCGCTTACTCTTTATTGAAGCTAAAGTTTGTCTCCGTGGCGGGTATGGGAGGGTGGAGAGGTGATATGTGGGAGTGGGGTGATCTCGGCATTCCGGATTTGGAGGTTGATGGGGCTGCTCTCATGGAGCGGCAACAGCTTCTTGTTAAGCTGAGCGGTGTTTGTTTGATGGCGGACGAGAGGGACGGTGTGCGGTGGGTTGTGGAATCGGACAGTATGTTCTCGGTACGTAGTTATTATACTCTTCTTAATTTTTTTTCACTTACCGAGAGGTCCTTTTAATAAGCATGATAATGTTTTCTCCATGATTTGGAATGTTGTGGTTCCGTTAAAAGTGAAGGCTTTTGGTTGGCGTTGTTTGTTAGATAGGTTGCCTACAAGGGATCTTATTTTATCTAGAGGTATTAACATCCCATCTTTAGACTCTTGTTGTTTGTGTGGTTTATAGAAGGAATCTTTGTATCACTTATTGTTTAAATGTACGGTGTCGTCGGTGATATGGAATGTTATGGCTTCTTGGGTGGGATATGAAGATTACAAGTTTGTTGATATTTGGAGTAGTTTTTCGGATTGGCATCATTTTTGTAAAATGCACAAAGTTAGATCCGGTAGGGAAGGAACGTTATGGATGTCGGTTTGTTGGACTATTTGGAAGGTTAGGAACGGTATCATCTTCCGAAATGATTCTTGGAGAGTTGCCGATATTATTTGGAGCATTAAGGAGCTTTGGTGGAGATGGTCCTTCATTGGGAAAATTACCCGCACCGATTATAATTCCTTTGAGTTTACAAATGCCCCTTTTTTGTATTATTCATAGGGTATATTTGACTTGTAATTTTCCTTCGGGGTTTTTGTTTTATGCCCCGCCTTTTGTAATCTCTTCGGTAGAACTTTTGGTTCTTTAATGAAATCTTGATTAAAAAAAAAATACAAGAACAAATCAAAACAAAAGATAATAGAACAAATAAAGAAAATAATAAAGGTAGAGGGTACACTATCAATATATAATGTGTGAACAATTAAAGAAAATAATAGAAAATGTAAAATATAAAATAAATAAAATATAGAAGAAATAATAAAAGGGATAGAGATGCACTATCAATACATGAGTAATAATAAATAGCATAAAAATTAGGGAAAATAGCTTTTTCACCCTGATGTTAAATTCTAAAAACTTTGTGAATGGTGGGAGTTGAGACCACTGCCTTGTCATTACAAGGATAAGGTCCATCCACTGGACTACTAACATGCTTATGTTATTATAACAAATTTCACTATTCTTATTTTATAAATAGCTCAAATATATTTATTAAACTAAATATTTAATAAACTTTAAAATATTTAATTTCAGCAATTAAAATACAAAAATATTTAAATACAATAATTAAAATACTAAAATATATACATTGAAATATTTAATTACATTATTATAAAAATACTATATGCTACATTAATATTTCAATATTATAAAATAATATTTAACTACAATATTCTAAAATATATATAAAATATTAGTATTTTTATATAAAATATTAAACTACAATATTATAAAATATTAGTTATACTAAAGTAATATATAACTATAGCATATATTTAAACTACAGTATATATTTAAAGTATATATTTAAAGTATATATTTAAACTACAGTATAAATTTAAACTACAGTATTTAAACTAAAGTAATATTAGATATAAAATATACTAAAGTAATATTAAACTAATATTAAATTACAGTATTATAAAATATATTTAGTAGTATAATAGCTACAATATTATAAAATATTTAAATAGAGTAATTAAAATACTAAAAGAAATAGCTCAAATATAATTATTAATATTTCACTATTATAAACAACTATATACAAAATTAAAAATATTTAATTCCAATAATTAAAAAACTAAAATATTTAAATTATTAACTGTTTACTACAATTATTAACTAATTTGATTAAATACTGAAATATTAATAATATTTCATAATATTAACTTTTTTATTAAAATTATTAAGTAATTTAATTTGATCAATATTAAAATACTGTAATTACATTAATCAACTATATACTACAATTATTAATATTAACTAAAAGCAATTGAGTATTAAAAGGAAACAACTATTAAATATATACTACAATTACTGAAATATTAATATTATTAACTAATTTGAAATTATTAACTATATACTATAAGAATAATTAAATGCGTTTATGTAACAAACAGAAACATCTAGTGTAGGGGAAAGGGTTGTGGAGCTTCATTGTGGTGGGAGTTGGTTTGATTCCCACCTCCCACAAATTTTTATAGTCATAATATATTTTTTCATACTAACTAACAATTAATATAAAATGCTATGCCTACGTTGCATTAAAATTAACAAATAATTAAAATAAAAAGCCACATGGGCTTACCACATCATTAGAAAAATAAAACATAAAAAAGCTAATTTCCCTATATACTAAAACGATGCATTGTCAATAGAAAAGTGGATAGTATGGAGGATGAGTGACTCTCGAATTTTATGAGTTGGCATTCTTTCTTTTGGGAGCAAAAGGTGAAAGAAGGAAAATTAGATGTGGTTTGGCTTGCTACTACTTGGTCTTTGTGGTTGACAAGAAATGGGGTTTGCTTCCGAGAGGATGGTTGGAGAGTAGACGATACAATTTGGAATATAAAGAATATAGTTTGGAAATGGTCTTTTTGTGGGAAAATTACCTATGCCAATTATTCTTTTTATGAGTTTAGTAGAGATCCTATTCTATTTCTCTCATAACCTTAATTGAAGTGTAATTTTCTTTCTCTTTTGTGGGGTTGTTTTATTCTTCTTCCCCTTTGTAAAAAGGTTGGAGAACCCTTACTTCTCCATTATATATCATCTCATGCTTTCTAAAAAAAAATACAAGAATAAAATAAATAAAGCATACAAAAATAATAAAAAGGAAAAATATGCAATTAATTAACAAGCGCGTTAAAAAATAAAATCAATATCAATAAATAAAATGAGAAAGCAATTAAGAGATATAAGAAAAAGAAATAAAATAAAAGAGGATGCTTGACAAATCAGGATGCAAAGAGCACAAAAAAATGGTGGCATAAGCCCAAATGAGCGTTGGGCCCATCAACCATCAAACAAAAAAACTGGAAAAATTACAAAAAAAAATGAGCATGATGAAAAATATGACCAGGATTTTATCTGGGTTTGTCTTCAAGAACAACAACAACCTTCATCCTTATTTTGCTCATAAATTGCTTAATTTTTCATGGAGTTAAGCAAATGAATAAAAAAATTCATCTGCATGTTCTCACGAACAAACATTTATGCTCAAGATCAACAAATTAACAACAAAAACTTATGAAACAAATAAAAAATGCAACAACCCTCTTTTGACTTGATTTGGCCATAACATGCTCAATTTTTCATGGAAGTAAGCAAATGAACGATAAAATTCATTTACTCTATCTCGCGAACAAGAATCTATACTCATAATTAAAAATACGCAAAGAAAACAAAAATTATTATACATTTTATCACTTTTGCTCATGGAGGTTAAGAACACTTTAAACTCTTGATATTTAATCAATGGAGTTTCTATGCAAAATGGTGATTATTAATATACTAATTAAGTATAGAAAGAATAATAATGCAAATAAAAATAAATAAATAATAAACATTAAAAGTCTAACTTAATAAAGAAAAATAAAAAGTGACATAAAAATTGATGAGAAATTTGTGTAAAGTTTTGTATTATTCTTATGAGTGATTCTTAATGATATTTATGAATGAGAATGAGTTTATTTATAGGCTTTATAAAGAATAATAAAAATAAGGTGAGAAAGATGTGGGTGCATTATATAAGTATTTAATTAAATAGTGAATAATGATGCAATAAATTTATGAAATAATCATGCAATAAATAAAAGATATTTTGGATTTTCTACAAACTTGACTTTTGTTTTATGATGTACGAAAATGATTAATAAAATTAAAATGGATATAATGATAATAAATTAAATTATCATGCATTTATTTTCCAAAATACATAATGAAATAATGCAATTTTAATCAATTTCTTTCAACATGAAAAATGTGGTATTTCTTTGACTTTTTATTATGCTGTATGATATGATTAATGAATATTTCTAATGAAATAGTGTGATGATTTAAATTATTTTTCAACAATGATCAACAATGCATGATTTTTAGTCAAATTTTACAACACATGAAATATTGGCTTTTTGATTGACTTTTATTTTAGAACGAAATGAACTATAATGCATGTGTGTATGATTATGATGACTTTATTTGATGATAAAAATGGACATGGCTAGAAAATGAAAAACTTTGGCAAATAGGCATGTATCGGATGAACTTAGAAACATGTTGGACAAAATTGGAGTATGACAATTGCCCCTATTTAATTACTTTTACGTAGAGAAATTAAATAAATGACTACAGTTTTCATATAATCATGGTGAAAGATAATTAAACATGGAAGACTCAAATTTTGTCCTTTAATGCAATGAGGTAATAAGTTATGTTATGAATGTATGTAGTCTCTATTATTTTTATTATTATTATTATTATTATTATTATTATTATTATTTTTATTATTATTATTATTATTATTATTATTATTATTTTGCTTTTTACTAGAGATATGATATGTGAATTAGACTTTGTGGGAAATGGAAATGACTCGAAATGAATATTTATACCGAGAGTTGACCAAGGTAAAAGACTTGCGGGGAAAAATAATATATTCTGGAGATTAGTTAGAATAATCAAGGAATATCAAGCAACACTTAGAATAAGAGGGACAAACCTTTGAGAGATAAGGGATATTCGAAAATATTGTATGCAAAAAGAATCCACACTCTGTAATATACACCACAAACATCTAGAAAAACATTAGATGTGGACTGGGATATGATGAGTATTACACCCAACTAATCTTTTGCCGTCCAAAATATTTATGAAAATGTGTGAGACGAATCAAAATTCGTTTATTTATCATGTTTTGAAGCGTTTTTTATTTTGAAATATTTTGAAAAATACTTGGTGTTAACCAAGGTTTATTGAATTAAATTGAGAAATTGGCCTGAGTACAAAGTGAAGTGGAAAAGCAACTTGATGTTGATAAACCGTTTGAGAGTTATCTTGAATGATTGATTTTTACCGCTGCTTATTTTCTTGTATTATAACAATCTTGCATTAGCTAAAGAAAAAAAAATATATATAAAGCAATAAAAATAAAGAGGGGAGAGACACACTATCAATACAAGAGTTGATCAAAGTTAAAGAGAATAAAACCCATAAAGTAAATAATAAAGGAGAGAGAGGTACACTATCAATACATAATGTGTGAACAATTAAAAAAATTAAAAGAAAATGCGAAAAATAAAATAAATAAAGCATAAAGAAATAACATAAGGGATTGAGATGCACTATCAAGACATGAGTAAGAATAAATAGCATAAAAATAGAGGAAATGCATTATCAATACAGGAATAAAATAAATAAAGCATAAAAGAAAAATAATCAAACGGAAATAAATATGCAATTAATTAATTGAATTTACAAATAAAAAATACTTTTTAATTTTTTAATATGTAGGCAATTGAAATTAACAATTGTATGAAAAAATAAAATCGAAATCAACAAAATAAAAAGACAATTGTGTGAAAAATAAAAGGGGATGTTTGGCCAAACCGGTGCAAAAAGCACAAGAAAATGGTGGCATAGCCAATTGAGCACAAGACCCATCAGCAATAAAAAAAGAAAACAGGAAAAAAGACATAAAATGATCATGATGAAACGAATGGCCAGAATTTAATATCGGTTTGTCTTCAAGAAGAACAACAACCTTCATCCTTATTTTGCATATAATTTGCTCAAATTTTCATAAAGTTTTGTAAATGAATAATGAAAATTCATCTCCTCAATCTCAAGAACAAGATTCTATGATCAAAATTAGAAAATAAAAAACAAAAATGTACAAAAAAAACCAAAAATGTAGCAACACTCTTTTGACTTGATTTGGTCATAACATCCTTAATTTTTCATGGAATTAAGCAAATGAATGTTGAAAATTCATCTATTCGATCTTACAGATATGAACCTAATTCACATTTAATCATGTTTGCTCATGTAGATTCAAGAACACTTTAAACTGTTGATTTTGAAACAAAAGAGTTTCCATGCAAAATGATGATGATTAAGATACTAATTAAGTGTAGTAAGAATAATAATGCAAATAAAATTATATAAATATTAAAAATTAAATTCCTACTAAATAAATAAATAAATAAATAAAAAGTGACTTGACAATTGGAGAGAAATCTGTGCAAAATTTTGACTTGTTTGTGAGTGATTATTTGCGAGATTTGGTAATGATTACGAGTTTATTTATTTACGAATTAAGAAAAAGGATGTGAGAAATGTGTGAGTGCATTCTAGAAGCTTATTTAATTAAATAGTGAATAATAAAGCAAAAAATACATGAAATAATGATGCAATAAATGAAAGATATTGTAGGCCTTCTATAAACTTGATTTTTATTTTAAGATGTATGAATATGATTAATAAAATTCAAATGAATATAATGATGATAAATTATATGATCAAGAATTTATTTTTCAAAACGCTTAATGAAATAATGCAATTTTAGTCAATTTATTATAACATGTAAAATGTTGTCTTTTCTTTGACTTTTTTACTATGATGCATGATATGATTTATGAATATTTCTAATACATTAGTTTGATAATTTAAATGATTTTTCAATAATGATCAATGATGCATGAATTTGTAGTCAAATTTCACAACACGTGAAATATTGACTTTTGATTTTTGAATGAAATGGACTATAATACAAGTGTATATGGTTATGGTGACCTAATTTGCTGATAAAAATGCACATGGATAACTATAATATTTATAGATTATAAAATATTGAATTTTTATATTTTCTTATTAAGATAAATTTTCATATGGTGCCAGTTGATCTAATTATAAAAATCAAATTTGAATAATTGAAAAATTTATAGATAATGTTTTTATGATTAGAGTTTTAAATGATTTTAATAATATGATTTCATATTTTGAACACAGTTTCCTTAAAGTTGAGCATGATTTTTCTAAGTGTCATTTTTTAGTGAAAGTTTTTGGAATAGAAATAAAGTTTGACATGATAACATAATTTGGGTGTTTTCAAATAACACATGTCATTTTTAAGGTAGCATAGAATATTAGAATAGAAGTTGCAAATTTTTATTAGAATTATATATATATATATATATATATATATATATATATATATATATATATATATATATATATATATATATATATATATATATATATATATTATTGAAGTATTATGCTAAGTGTAATTTCTAATTAGATTTAGCTAAATGTTCAAGTGTTAGCTCATGATAGGTCATTAGTAAGCTCTTTTTTCATTGGTTAGCAAAGGATAGAGTTCTCTCTTTATTTGTCATTCAAATTGTGAACATATATAGTCATAAGTTGCAAATTGTATTCTCTTATGATGCATAATAAAATTTCTCATCCTTTCTCCAATTCTTCAGTTCTATTGCTTTTAACATGCTCCATCTCAATAATCACATTATCGTATTATTCGCCATTTCCACGCTATTGTCGCTGCTCCGCCATTGTTGAGCACTCGTTACTCTCATGGCTCCCCCACGGAGTCTTCCTATTGACCTTTCTATGGATCCCACTTCTTTGTATTTCGTTCATCCTAGTGATGGTCCCGGTTTTGTTACAGTTCTTCTTAAGCTAACTGAATGAGAATTATCATTCTTGGGCTCGATCCATGAATAGGGCTCTTGGTGGAAAGATGAATATTGAATTCATCGATGGATCTCTCCTCATTCCTGAGGATTATTTTTATCCGTCAGTTCGTGCTTAGAATCGTTGCAACATGTTAGTTCATTCTTGGATTGTGAACTCGGTTTCAGATTCTATAACTTAGTCAATCGTGTTTATGGAGAATGCTCTTGATGTTTGGAATGACCTAAAAGAAAGATTCTCTCAAGGTGACCTCATCAGAATATTTGAACCGCAATAAGAATTCTACAACCACAAGCAAGAATCAAAATCGATAACTGAATTCTTTTCTGATCTTAAGATTTTGTTGGAAGAATTGGATCTTTATTTCCTTTAACCAATGTGTACATGTCATATCAAATGCACTTGTGCTGCCATGCGCAGTTCAAGATCAAACCATTAAGTTCTACATATTAAACATTTTTTAACTAGTTAAAATGATCAATTTGTTGTGGTTAAATCCCAAATATTGTTAATGGATCCTTTACCACAAATTAATAAGATATTTTTTTATGATTATTCAACATGAGTACCAAGTTCAAATTCCTATACCTACTGATGAATCTCAACCTGTTTACGGTGATTTCCGGTAAACAACCGCTAGTCTTCCAAACTATAATAAATATGATTTGGTTACTCGCAGGATCGACTAGATTGATCCTAGGACATAGTCAAAAAGGTTGTTATTCATGATAGTTCGAATTATGTCTATGGTTGGTGTGTCTTGAAATAAGAAATACTTAATCAAGGAAATAAAGATTAGCAATCACCTTGTTATACACGTAAATATAACATCGGCGAAAGGTAAGTCAAAGATAAAACATAAGATAAAACTGTAAAAGTGCAAGAATCTTAAAGTGCAAGAAAAGTTAAATGCTTCGAAAATTAGATGACATGAAAGTAAAGAGTGCAGGAATATAAATGACATAAAGTAAATGGAATGCAGTAAATATCGAAAGATACTTGAATAAAGAGAAATACACATGTATTTAAAATGGTGTTGGTGTCATACGTACATTTCTCAGCGAACTCTTTTTCTTAACACTTGATACTTGAGTAATATGTGAGTGATTTGTACAAAATGAACACACGGAATCCTAAAATTAAGACCCTTATTTATACTAGTTTCGACCCTAACGGTCCTATACTAATCTAATGCCACGTTACCCACAGAAAATCCAGGGATGCCATCTGTCTTCGTGCGGTTACATAAACTACTTTGAAATTCAAATCATCCCGCCTGAATCTCCCTTCGACGCGTGGAAACATAATTAGAAACAGGAATACCACAAAAATACGCTAAGCTTCAGTACTTTGCATATTTCGCAAAAACATCTAAGTCCCAAAGACCATTCTTTTCGAATTTGGCTTCGGCGCTCACTATCTTTGTTCCAACTTAAACATCATTCTCGAAGCATGGCCATCAGCCACAATTTTTATCTTCAAAGATGATCATCAGTGATCGGTCACCATTTCTAGTAAGTTTCCGCACCTTTTTCCGACCAAAATTCGTAATCTTGGTAATACTAAGTGGCATTGGCATATGTTTTTAAAGTAAGTTTCTTGTTTTTCGGTTGTGTGACTTTGTTGCATTTTAATGTGTTTTGAGTATTACAAAAGTGTCGTTTTATGCGCTGGTTATTAGTTTGTTTTTGGCCAGGTTGATGCACGGGAGAGATAGAAACTTATGGCGCGCACGAGCGGAAAAAGAAGCCGAAAAATCCAAGTTTGAGGTCAACACGGGCACCCGTGTGCATGCACACGGTCTGTGTCAAAAAGTGGCTGGAAAAGCAATTTTGAAGGCAAGGCAGAGGTTTCACACGGGCACCCGTGTTCAGGCACACGGTCCGTGTGGAAAGATGCGTGGAAAGTGATTTTTTGGCCCAGGAGCAAAGGAACAACACGGGCGCCCGTGTACAGCAACACGGCCCGTGTTGTTGAGGCGTGTTGATTTTATTTTCTTGACTTTCCTTGAAGGGGACCAGTAAGGGTATTTTTGGTACTTCAGTTGCAACCTGAATGGAAGGGAGTTATAAGAACAACCTAGGGCAAAAGAGAAGACACTTTTGGATAGATCGTAATAGAGAATTGCAGAGAAGAAAAAGACGGAAGCGAGATTTTGGAAGGCGAAGAGATTCAACGGTGGACACCATTGAAGATCCTAGTTCTCCCAATTGATTGTAATGTCTAAACTTTTTCATTTGTGCTTTTTGAATACTATGATAGGCTAAACCCCCCAATGCTAGGGGGGTGTCCCTGATTCGATCTGTAATAACTCTGGATTTGGTATTTCGTTAATTTAAAGTTTGTCTTGTTCAATTCAATTGTATAATGTTTATAATGCTTTCTTTATCGGACCAATAAGGATTGTTCTGTGGTTAACAATTCGTAGGACTATAATTGTTAGGGTTTGTGTACAATTGAACCTTATGATCATCACCTAGGACTAGGGATATAATCTGGTTATTCGGAAATTCTTGATAAATTAATGATTTGGTTTTGTCTGATTTCTCTAAGGACTTAAGTAATCGGAATTTAAATCAAATAAGATTTTCACTAAGGACTTAGGATAATCATACTTGAGAATGAATAATTGAACCATATGAACGGGTTAACGAGATCTTCATCCAGAGGAATTAGAGAGAGAATCACACACCCTACCTTAGCATTATTTTCTCATATTCAAAAGCTCAGTTTTAATTTCCTTTATTTCTTAGTAGTTTAATCTCTCTTGTTCCTTATTTGAAACAACACTCTTATGAACTTTTGTTTAATTGACTGAGTCCAATCAATTGTATTTCCTACGCAATCCTCGTGATTGATACTTGGGGTAAAATCCATTATTACTACTTCGATAAAAATAGTACACTTGCTATTTTTCCGATCAAGTTTTTGGCGCCGTTGCCGGGGATTGCCAAAATATAAGTCATTAACTAGTCAATTAAAATTTTATTGCTCTGCAATTAAAATTTTATTTTTGCTGAATTTATATTTGTTTAATTTTTTTTTACTTCACACTAATCGACTTCTAATCTTGTATGTGAGGTAAGGCCTCAGCTGAACTTCTTTTTGACGCAGAACCAGAAAGGCTATTGCGAGCACGACTCCGAGAAGCTAAACGGAAAAGACTGGCTTCAAAAGGAGAATCACCTACAGTTTCAGATTTAGAAGACGAATAAAGAATATCTATTTCATCCGAACAGTCAGAATCTGAGCCTGAAACTATGGCAGCTGACCCACCTCCTCCAGAGAGGCTTTTAGGAGATTATGGAAGAGCTAATGCACCGCTTGGAAGAATGACCATCGTTAATCAACCGGTCAATGTAGCACACTTCCAACTGCATCCTTCAACTATCCGACAGTTAGAGAGCAAGTCGTTTGCGGGTAGAATCAATGAAGATGCAAATAAGCATCTACAGAGATTCCTCACCACAACAACATCATTAAAGATCGAAGGCCATTCTGAAGAAGCCAAGAGACTCGTGATGTTCCCATTCACTTTATCCGAAGACGCGGAAGAGTGGTTTTACTCACTTCCAGCTGGAAGCATCACAACATGGCAACAAATGGAAACGGCTTTCCTTAATGAGTATTTCCCTGCATCAGTATTCATTCGAAAAAGATATGATATTGTGAATTTCAAGCAGAAAGAAGGGGAATCGCTGGGAGATGCATATAAAATGTTCAAGAGGTGTTTGGTTGCTTGTCCTACTCATAACATGGACCCAACCGAGCAAATGCAGACTTTTGTTAATGGTCTCCGACTTAAGACAAAACAGCTTATCGACACTGCTGCCGGTGGCTCAACTAATTTTTCAACAGCCATTGGTATCAAGAGAATCATAGAAGCAATTGCCGCCAATGAGCACATTGAGTTATATGACCGTGCTATGAGCCAACCAGAAGGAAAAATTGATTTGAAGCTTGCTCATCAGGTAGTTAAAATGGAAGAACAAATTGCGGCTGAGGTAGAGAGAAGATTGAAGAAGATGAACATTGGTGAACAGAAAGTAGCTCAAGTTGAGCTAAATATTCCATTCTTAGAGGCACTGGAGCAAATTCCTATCTATGCGAAGTTCATGAAGGATATCATTTCAAAGAAGCGAACAATCGACAGTGACCCGATTATTCTAACTGAAACTTGTAGTGCTATTTTGCAGGGAATGAAGATCCCAGTTAAAAAGAGAGATCGAGGTTCAGTAACGATTCCATGCACAATTGGTGATAGATCTTTCAAGAAAGCTTTGATCGATTTGGGGGCAAGTGTGAGTCTTATGCCATTATCCATTTACAAAAGATTGGGAATAGGTAAAGTACAAGATACTCGAATGACACTTCAGTTTGCTGACCAATCCGTTAAAAGACCTTACGGAGTAGTAGAAGATGTGTTGGTGAAAATCGACAAGTTCGTGTTTCTGGTAGATTTTGTTATTCTAGAGATGCCCGAAGATGAAGAGATACCAATCATTTTGGGAAGACCTTTTCTAGAAACTGGGAGATGCTTGATCGACATAGAAGAAGGTACAATGACTTTGAAAGTTTATGATGAAGAATTGAAGATTGATGTGTGAAACACTATGAAGTACAAGGATGATGTTGCCACAAGTCAACACATTGAGGTAATTGAGCAAATTTGTGATGAAGAAAACTCTTTGACAACACAGAAGCTACCTTTGGAAAGAGTTCTGAGTCTATCAATCTTCGAAGAGGAGGAAATAATTGATGAAAAAGACAGTGAAGTTTTAGCCATGATGGAAACATCATTTGTCAAAAATTCTCGCCACAACCGATGGGAGGATCTAAGGCAACCATTAGTGGAAGGAAGTAAAGACGAACCAAAGAAGGGGACTGAACTAAAGCAATTACCGGAGAACCTCAAATACGTCTTTTTGGACACTGAAAGTAACTGCCCGGCTATCATAAGTTCTCACCTTGAATTCTTTCAAGAGGATAAGCTTGTCAAAGTCCTTAAAAAGCATAAAAGTGCTCTTGGATGGTCAATTGAAGACTTAAAAGGGATAAGTCCAACGCTTTGCATGCACAAAATCTTAATGGAAGATGATCACAAACCGGTTGTCCAACCTCAACGACGATTAAATCCAGCAATGAAGGAGGTGGTTAGAAAGGAGGTGGTAAAACTTTTGGACGCAGGGATGATCTATCCAATATCTGACAGTTCATGGGTGAGTCCAGTGCATGTGGTGCCTAAGAAAGGTGGAACTACGGTAATCAAGAATGAAAAGAATGAGTTGATTCCCACAAGAACAGTTACAGAGTGGAGAGTCTGTATAGATTACCGAAGATTGAATCTAGCAACTAGAAAAGATCACTTCCCATTACCCTTCATTGACCAGATGTTAGAAAGGTTAGCGGGTCATGACTATTATTGTTTCCTCGATGGATGCTCGGGGTATAATCAGATAGTTGTTGCACCAGAAGACCAAGAGAAGACCGCATTTACATGCCCTTTTGGTATTTTTGCATACAGAAGAATGCCATTCGGGTTATGTAATGCCCCAGCCACATTTCAGAGATGCATGCAATCTATCTTTGCAGATATGCTTAAGAAACATATGGAAGTATTCATGGATGATTTCTCGGTTTTTGGTAAGTCTTTTGATAATTGTTTGACTAACCTTGCTCTTGTTCTAGAAAGATGCCAACAGACCAACTTAATCCTCAACTGGGAGAAGTGCCATTTCATGGTACGTGAAGGTATAGTGTTGGGTCACAAAATTTCTCAAAAGGAATAGAAGTTGACCAAGCGAAGATAGAGGTAATAGCAAAACTGCCTCCTCCCATGAACGAAAAAGGTATTCGAAGTTTCTTAGGACATGTGGGTTTTTGCCGTAGGTTCATAAGAGATTTCTCAAAAATTGCAAAACCTTTAACTACACTGTTGGTTAAAGACAAAGCCTTCATTTTCGATAAAGAGTGTGCCATAGCATTTGATACTATAAAACAAAAATTAGTGTCGGCACCAATTGTTGTAGCCCCGGATTGGTCTCTACCTTTTGAGATCATGTGTGATGCCAGTGATATTGCAGTAGGGGCGGTTCTAGGACAGCGTAGAGAAAAGTTACTACATGTTATTTACTACGCAAGTCATGTGCTGAACCCTGCACAAATGAACTATGCAACTACTGAGAAGGAGTTGCTAGCGGTTATTTATGCCTTTGATAAGTTCAGGCAATGTCTGTTAGGTTCTAGAGTCATTGTTTATACTGACCATGCTGCCTTGAAGTATCTTTTTGCTAAACAGGACTTTAAACCAAGGTTGCTAAGATGGACCTTGCTCCTTCAGGAGTTTGATATGGAGATTCGTGACAAGAAAGGGTCTGAAAACACTGTGGCCGACCACTTGTCTCGAATGTCACCTATTGCAGAAATAGAAGATACGCGCCCGATAAAGGACGAGTTCGCTATGAACATATCCTCGCTGTTATTGGTGTGCCTTGGTTCGCCGATTATGCGAACTATTTGGTAGGTGGTATTATACCTGAAGATTTTGACTCTAACTGAAAGAAAAAGTTTTTACATGATTGCAGGTTCTACTTGTGGGATGATCCATTCTTATACAAGAAGGGACTCGATGGCTTGATCAGAAGATGTGTACCCGAGGAGGAACAAAGCGATGTGCTAAAAGCATGTCATGACTCCGAATATGGAGGACATTTCAGTGGTGATAGAACGGCTGCAAAGGTCCTACAATCTGGTTTGTATTGGCCCATACTATTCAAAGACGCTCAAGGCATTGTGAAAGAATGTGATAGGTGTCAATGAACAGGGAATATTTCCAAAAGAAACCAGATGCCGCAGAAGGGTATACTTGAAGTGGAATTGTTCGATGTATGGGGAATCGATTTCATGGGACCTTTCCCACCATCTTTTGGAAAGAACTACATCCTTGTAGTTGTTGATTACGTCTCCAAGTGGGTTGAAGCAGTCGCTCTACCCACAAATGATGCAAGGGTGGTAGTAAACTTTCTCAAAACCAATATTTTCTCAAGATTTGGGGTTCCCAGAGCACTCATAGGCGATGAAGGCACCCACTTCTTAAACAAGTTGATGGAAAATCTGTTGAAAAAGTACAATGTGAAACATAAGATTGCCACTGCATATCATCCTCAAACCAGTGGCCAGGTGGAGGTTTCGATCAGGCAAATCAAGCAGATTCTCGAAAAGACTGTTAATGCTTCGAGAAAAGATTGGTCTATGAAACTTGAAGACGCACTATGGGCGTACAGAACAGCATTCAAAACCCCCATTGGTATGTCCCCGTATCAACTAGTTTATGGTAAGGCGTGCCATCTCCCTCTTGAGCTTGAGCACAAAGCATTTTAGGCTACCAAATACTTGAACTATGATCTGGCAAAAGCAGGTGAATTACGGATTCTTCAACTCCATGAGCTAGAAGAATTTCGTGATCAAGCCTATGAGAATGCTAAGGTCTATAAAGAGCAGACCCGGAATTGGCATGATCAGAGAATAAAACAGAAAGTATTCTGGGAAGGCCAGTTAGTGCTTCTATTCAACTCCAGGCTTAAACTTTTTCCTGGGAAATTAAAATCCCGGTGGTCTGGTCCGTTTGTGGTACAAACGGTATTCCCTCATGGTGCGGTGGAAATTAAAAATCCAAACAATGGAGATGTTTTCAAGGTGAATGGACAACGGCTGAAGCCTTACTACACTGGAGTAGGAGCAGGAGTGATCGATCATTTGCGTCTCACCGGATGAGGTGTAGACCGTCGAGCCATGCGACGTTAAACGAAGCGCTCCGTGGGAGGCAACCCACGCTTGTTTTCTTTAACATTTTTTTCTTTGTTCTATTTTGTTTTATTGTAGGTGGTAAAGTTTGGACCGGTAGGCGCAACTCGAGTAACAAAGCACGAAGATTGTTCCATTTTGATGCATAGAAGAACATCAACACGGGCACCCGTGTGCAACAACACGGCCCGTGTTGAGTCAGAACGCAAACAAGAAAAAAAATGTGTGAAAATGAGGCTACAGCACTAGCAACACGGGCACCCGTGTGCAGCAACACGGCCCGTGTTGCCCCTCAGCACGCCCCCTTTTGAAAAAGCAGAAAATTCACACGGCCACCCGTGTGCAGCCACACGGACCGTGTAGGCTATGCGGGGGCAGAAATTTGAAAAAATTTTGGGCCACCCTTGTGGGCCCCATCTGCATTATAACAATCTTCTTTTTCATTCCACTCATTCTCCCACTTCTTACTCTCTTCCTCCATGAAAACCTAGCCTCCACCTTCATAAACCTCACTCTACCACCATCAACCACTCACTTAAACACTATAGTGCCTTCACAAAAGTTGCTCTACTCTCCATCCTCTACACTTCTATCGGTTTAGATTTTTATTTTGTGCATTTTTAATTTTTCGAATTTTTCTTTGTTGTGTTGTTGGTCTCTTGTTTCAATTTTCTTGCAGAGCCCTTATCATGCCTCCCCGAAAGACAACCCAGCGCCGCAACGTCAGGGATGATTTCGCCGAATCCTCCCAACCAAGGCAGCGGGTCCGTCGCGCCCCTAGTCGCACAACTGGTCGTAGTGGGAACCAAGAAGAGAATGCCCATGGCATTACATTTGCCCTTCCTGAACACAAAGCAAGGTATGATTTTTTAGTTCAGCATAAATTACTCCCGACCAGATATATCTGTGATGACACACTTGTCAAGTTAGGCCTTAAAGATGAAGTCTACCGTATGTTTCACAACATCGGGATGTTTCCCTTTATTCTATTTGAGGCACCGACTTATGAAGGCCTAACTCTTGAATTTCTGAGCACTGTAGAATTTAAATTGAGACACAAATGGAATGGTTCCGAATTTGAGTATTTTGGTGATCTGGAATTTTATATGTTTGGAAATAAGCATACTTTATCTGTGGAAGAGGTTGGGGCGGCCCTTAAATTACCTTCCGCTGGACCGGGAACCCCACCCGAAACATTTCCTGCTTGTGAATTTTGGGAAGCCATCACAGGTGCAGCTGGGTACAATCCTAGTAAGGCTAAGGCCTCGGGGATTCATAACCCTTGCTTCAGGTATGCTCAGAAAGGTTTGGCCTTTACCTTATTTGGGAGAGGAGATAGTACGAGGGTATGTGCGAAGAGAGAGCTGTTTCTTTTGCATAATATGATTGAGGTAAGTCGAGTGAATATAGCGGCCTTTGCTGCTAACCACCTAAAACAAGTTGGGTATGCCTCTACTGGAGAGATCTCAGTCGGTGGGATGATCTCCCAACTAGCTGAACACTTGAACTATAGCCTGCTCTTGATTGAGGAACCCTCGATACCGGGTAAGAAGATTGACTTGCAAACTCTTGTCAATCAAAGGATGATTGTGGTAAAGCCCGAGTACTTCTCCCTAACTATTCATGGGCAACATATTATGGCACTGCCTGCACCCGATAGTATTTCTATTGCAAATCGTGCTAACTGGTTGTATGTAGCTACAGGTGAATATATGGGTGAAAGCCCTCCACATGATCATAATTTTGCAGGTGACGACATGGAGGATGACATTCCAACCCAGGATCACCCTGTCCCGCCTCCTCAGCAGTTCTTCCAACACACTGCTGGGTCATCCTCCATGACTCCGGATCAATGGGGGTGGGTACAAGCAGAGATTGGCGCTCTCCGTACCAAGCAAACACGACAAGGTGTTGAGTTGTTTCGACAAGGAGCTGTGGTGGATGATGTCCAAGAGATGATGCGACGCCTTATGTTGCAATTTCCGCAGGATCCTCCTCCTCCACCACCGTTTCAGTAAGCCAGGTAATCTTCGTCACACTAGAATTAAAACATTAAGGACAATGTTTCGTTCAGGTGTGGGGGAGGTTCTTTTATTTTATTGCTTTGCTTTCTGTTTTGAATTCATAGTTTAGTTTGTTTGATTTGATTAGGTTTATTTCTCTTACTTTTATTTTTAAGTGTGTTTCTTTCAAGTTTGTATGGTGAAATGCCATCATGGTGTTACCAGATAATGGATACAAGTCGGAAGGGAGTGAACTAATAGTTAGTGGTTGAACAACACATTCCAAACTTGATCTCCGCAGGCACCACGGAAGCTGACACAATCAAAGGGAAGAAGGTAGGACGCAAAAAGTCGACACTGAACCAAGAGAGGAGTATGGTGCACTTTAGATGAAAGGAAACTGCAGGACACCAAGAGCACCTTGAAGCATGCGAGCTTAACCGACCCGGTGAGATTTCAGAGCCAAATTCATAACTCCACATGAGAGTCCAGTCAGGTATGACACTATTCACTTTGATTTTGCGTATGTTCTCATAACACAAGTACACTACGAAAGCGCACACTGAGGCAAGTTTTTTTCGTAACTCCGAGCCTTTCTAGCCATCCCGTATGCATGATATCCATCGTCACCCCTTTTGAGCCGTAATGTGTGTTTTGTTCATTGTTGGTATTCTTTTTACCACCCGCATTCTCATTGTTCATGTTATCGCTCGGCATTCATGTTAATCTCTTGAAGGACACTAAAGGATCTAAGTGTGGGGTTGTAAACCATTGAAAAAGGGCAAGAAAAAAAAATATCTCAAAAGAAAAGAAAAAAAAAAGAGAAAAGATGAATGTGGAACTTGTGAATATCCAAAAAAAAAAGGGTTTAAAAATCAAAACAAGAAAAATCTTAGCCCTTGCCCACTTTTGTGAAAGACCATATAAGGTCCAAACCCCATTTTTACGATTCAAATCATTATGAGTAGAGAAGTGAATCCAATATAAATGCCGAGCACCAAAACCATTTGTTATCCCATTCCTTGTTTACCCCACCAAACCCAAGCCACGATACAGCTCTAAGACCTCATGAAGTGTGTGTAATTTGTGTGTGTAGTGATTAGAGAATATGTTCAAAGTTAAAAGTAATATGCATGCCTTGGTACTGTGAGTGTAGACACTTTAACCTGGAGAGATTTTGTGAGATTGTGAAAAGCTTGCATGTGAAAGAGTGCTCGAAAGTGATAATGCAGTTGATAGTTTGAAGAAGGAAACCAGAAACTCGATTGCTAAGTGAAGGAACCTTGCGAAAAACCTGATTGTGTTGTGGAGAAAAGAATCTCGTCGGTGACGTCTGTTTTGCCTGGATACATCACTTGAGGACAAGCAATGAGATAAGTGTGGGGTTGTGATCGGTCACCATTTCTAGTAAGTTTCCGCACCTTTTTCCGACCAAAATTCGTAATCTTGGTAATACTAAGTGGCATTGGCATATGTTTTTAAAGTAAGTTTCTTGTTTTTCGGTTGTGTGACTTTGTTGCATTTTAATGTGTTTTGAGTATTACAAAAGTGTCGTTTTATGCGCTGGTTGTTAGTTTGTTTTTGGCCAGGTTGATGCACGGGAGAGATAGAAACTTATGGCGCGCACGAGCGGAAAAAGAAGCCGAAAAAGCCAAGTCTGAGGTCAACACGGGCACCCGTGTGCATGCACACGGTCCGTGTCAAAAAGTGGCTGGAAAAGCAATTTTGAAGGCAAGGCAGAGGTTTCACACGGGCACCCGTGTTCAGGCACACGGTCCGTGTGGAAAGATACGTGGAAAGTGATTTTTTGGCCCAGGAGCAGAGGAACAACACGGGCGCCCGTGTATAGCAACACGGCCCGTGTTGTTGAGGCGTGTTGATTTTATTTTCTTGACTTTCCTCACTTGAAGGGGACCAGTAAGGGTATTTTTGGTACTTCAGTTGCAACCTGAATGGAAGGGAGTTATAAGAACAACCTAGGGCAAAAGAGAAGACACTTTTGGATAGATCGTAATAGAGAATTGCAGAGAAGAAAAAGACGGAAGCGAGATTTTGGAAGGCGAAGAGATTCAACGGTGGACACCATTGAAGATCCTAGTTCTCCCAATTGATTGTAATGTCTAAACTTTTTCATTTGTGCTTTTTGAATACTATGATAGGCTAAACCCCCCAATGCTAGGGGGTGTCCCTGATTCGATATGTAATAACTCTGGATTTGGTATTTCGTTAATTTAAAGTTTGTCTTGTTCAATTCAATTGTATAATGTTTATAATGCTTTCTTTATCGGACCAATAAGGATTGTTCTGTGGTTAACAATTCGTAGGACTACAATTGTTAGGGTTTGTGTACAATTGAACCTTATGATCATCACCTAGGACTAGGGATATAATCTGGTTATTCGGAAATTCTTGATAAATTAATGATTTGGTTTTGTCTGATTTCTCAAAGGACTTAAGTAATCGGAATTTAAATCAAATAAGATTTTCACTAAGGACTTAGGATAATCATACTTGAGAATGAATAATTGAACCATATGAACGGGTTAACGAGATCTTCATCCAGAGGAATTAGAGAGAGAATCACACACCCTACCTTAGCATTATTTTCTCATATTCAAAAGCTCAGTTTTAATTTCCTTTATTTCTTAGTAGTTTAATCTCTCTTGTTCCTTATTTGAAACAACACTCTTATGAACTTTTGTTTAATTGACTGAGTCCAATCACTTGTATTTCCTACGCAATCCTTGTGATCGATACTTGGGGTAAAACCCATTATTACTACTTCGGTAAAAATAGTACACTTGCTATTTTTCCGATCAATCAGTAACCATCTTCCTTTGAATTCCAAATCTTCGAAGGAAATTCTTCTCAAACGAAATCTTCAGCTAACAAATTGCCCCCAATAAATGCCTGTTTCGAAAAACAAGAGAAATAGGCGTTTCTTGTTATAATAAGATTTCGTTTTAGAGTTCCGAGACCATTGACTGACGTCACAATCATTTATGACTCTGTTTCCAAAACGTCTTGTCATTTTCAAAGATGTCTACTCATAACTTACATTCCCACGTTCTGGTCTTACTTCATGATCATTACTCCTATATACTAGGAGTAAAGCTAATAACTATTCGACCGCCGTTGGATTAAATCAACACCTGCCGCGTGTCTCTTGGCTTTTACCCAAAATATTTGAAAGGGTTTCCGTTAAACCTTTAAATACCTGAAATCCTACCCTCACTAACTTTCACCTCTATTTCTTCATTCTTTCCACAGAAAAGAACGTCTCTGATTACATTCAAACCCATTTCCCAGATCAAACTTACTCATGGCATCTTCCTCAAACGTTCTTCAACCAGCTTTGAAACTTCAGAAATCTACACAGATGGGGGATCAGGAGTACATACCAAACCCAAATACTGTAGAAGTGCGCACCATTTATGCTTCTCAGGTAATCATTCCCTTTTAACTTTCTGGAAAAACTCATGCCTTCATGGGACCTTTACCAGGAGAAAGTAATTCTGCTTTGAATAAATTCTTTCCTGCTTATTATAAAACTAGGCCCTTATTTAGTAAGAATAAGATAGATGAAGATGGCCGTCCAATCTTAGAAGATCCTAATGGTGCAGAAGATACTTCGACTGTAACACCTTCAGCCTTAGAGAAAATTAGGTTAAATTATGTAACCAATTTTGTGAAAGTTTTTAGGTCAATTCCTTTAGCAAAAGACCTTGAATTGTACTACGCCTGGCTAGCAAGAGTAGAAAACAAAAGGCTTCTTTCTGGAAACAACTGGGAATTTATGACTTAATCCAATTATCCAAAATAGGTTTAGAATACAACCAAACCATGTTAGTAGCATCAGTTCATTTCTGGGATGCTTCCCATAACACTTTCCATCTTTCATGCGGAATGGTCACCCCCACGCTTTTCGACATAGCTGCTGTCACGGGGCTTCGACCAACCGGAGAAACCTTTGACCCCAATGTCATGGATACCGATACCATTAACTTTAGCGAAGCAACAGTTACTTATACTGCGTTCATTCAACAATATCATGACGAGAATAATGAGGTAGTCTCGGACGAAGAGCATATTGCTTTCTTAGCATTATGGCTCTCGAGGTGCGTTTTCTGTTCTAGGTCCATTCAGGTGGCAAAGAGGTATCTTTGTATGGCCAATCAACTACACGCTGGGGCACAACTAAACCTGAGCCAATTAATTCTAGGGTTTCTCTATGAGAATCTAGGTGAAGCAACAGACCTTGTTAAGAATTATACCACAGGATCCCTGCTTTTTACCGGTTCTTTCTGGCTGCTGCAACTGTGGCTCAATGCTACTTTCGAGGCTCAACTCCCATTTCGAGGTGTTGTGAACGAAGAAGACCCAAGCATCAAAAATCGAGTTGTAGAAGGAACCAGGTTGGCTCTGCTAACTCCTAAAGAAGAAACCGGGAAGCTTCGCGAACATTTTTTAGCATATGTCATGATGTTCGCTCAGTGTCATCAACTCAGCCCTTCAATGGCTCCATTCGCACAAAGGACAGTGGGTCCTGAATGGTTCACTCGAAGGTTTCCAGCAATGTCCCCAGATCAACAAACTGAATCCATGATTATTTGGGAAGCTTTTCTTACCCCGAGGCTATTTTATCATCGTCTTCGACCCTCCAAAGGCCAATGTGTTCTTCTCTCCTACCAACCAAATCTGGTATCGAGACAATTTGGATTGGTTCAAATAAAACCCAAATGCCTGTATGAGAAAAGGAACCATATGTGTCTACATACTTTGTATCTAGCTGAAGATGAGTGTGAATCAAAAATCGCCAGATACGCTGGTGTTACCAATCTCTCTCCTGTTCCTTTCGAACCTTCCTTTTATTCTACTCCAGATTTCCAACAATGGTGGACAGATTACTACACCATGCAAATCTTTGATGCTGAGAGCCTTACTCGAGAACTAACTGAAGCTTTTGCTGATGTGCAGGAAAACTTTCACAAAGGTACCTCGACTCATATTAAAGAAATCCAAGCCTTTCAAAAATTCTTTGAGACTATTTACAGGCTTGATGATCTTAGTCAGACCGTTCGTGTAGCTGCAGTCATTTTACGCGAAAAGTTTTCCGCTAAACTGGATAAGTTGAAACTGCCCCCGTCTGTTCGACCAGAACTGCGTTATGAAGTGGCTTTCAAACTTAATCCTCCAAAATTCCCTCCACTGCCAAGTGCTGATTTTGGTGAGGCTTTAAGTCCTCCTTTCCCAGACTGGTTTGTGTGTGGGAACGCTTTTAAAATTCTTCAGGAAAGCACTAAAAAACGCGCTGAACGAGTGGTCCCGACTAAGCATACCCTGGATACTTTCAAAGGACATCTTCATATAGATCTTGAACATGTTCGTGTCTTGACTCCAATACCTGAAGGTTTGGGTTTAGACAACTTTCGACTAACTTTTCTTTTTTTGCTGAAATACTGATCCCAGTTTCAACTACAGCCGTTGCTCGAAAGAGAAAGATCAAGGAAGCCGTTGTACAAAAGGATTCTGGAGTTTCGAAGAACAACAGGACAAGTAGGAGTGATTCTACCACGACCGGCAAGAAACCCACGGTACGTACGCATTTTATATTCCAACTTGTATATTTCTGTGGATAGTACTTACTTTACTCAATTTATATTCTTCAGACTTCGAAACCTCCGGTACATTCGAAGCAAAAAGCTTCTCAAATAGTCGTTTCAGATGATGAAGACAAATCTCCTCCTCGCACCAGGCAAGGACACGAGAAAAGACAGAAGACTGCCACTCTTTCAGGCAAAGAAAAGGGGTCTGGTTCTACGAATATTACTTCGCCAAGTGATAAAATGTCTTTTGAAGAGTCACCCCTGAAAGCCGCTAATAATGTCCTCATTGTGGAAAGCCACAACTCGAGTCCATATAACATTCCAACCAAGGTATTTGGAAAACATAATCATCTCTATAAATTTTAACTTAAACAATTAAGTTAGCATTTTACCTTATGATTGTAGGACGATGTTGGCACAGCCACTTCTGATCTCAAAGCCTTCAACCTCACCATCGACCTTGATAATCTCCAAGGTAAATGGATGTTCTTTCTTATGACAAACAGATTTCTTGCAACCTTCCCATCATAATGTGTTCTAATTACTCAATGCAGACAAATCTCACGTGCTTTCGCCAGTTGTCGAAGACGCTCAGCCTCTTGCGACCATTATTCCTAATATGCCAGTTGAAGAAAGCCATTCAACTGATGATTCTCCTCCTACCCACAAAAGCAAAAATATGGGAGCAGATTGTCAATGTTCAGGTAGTAACAATGCAGCTGGACAACCAACTGCCAGTGAGGATACTGTATCTAAAAAAGATGCTATGGAGGAAACTTCCAAACCAGCCACAGCTGGTCCTCACGAAACTTCAACCTTTGGGACCATAGTTTCTCCTGAAACTACTTCGACGCCTTCCCAAGCAAAGCCTACTCCTTCAGAATTGGAGCAACTTAAGCAAACTCATCCTCTCAACTTCCTCAAGGCCATGATGAATATTGATAGCATTTCGCCTCTTGGGCTCGAAGCTTCTTCAACTGTTCAAGCGGAGTCTGGTGGCAAAGATGATATTCCTAGTCTTCTTCATCAGATAAAGGAAAAGTTCTTTGAAACCAACCTTGTTGAGGTTCTAAGTAAGGAACCTACCAAATGTCATAGCTTAAACCAACTTTTGAAGAAGGTGGATCTATTTCTGGTTTCCAAAGACGTCTCAGAGGTGATTGTTTTGCTGGGTTCTCTGATCGAACAGCTTCAATCAAACATTCTTCGAAAGCAAAATGTTGATGAACAACTTACTACAAAGGTGGCTTCTCATAGTTCTTCTTGGAAAGCTGTTACTGATGCAACGAAGAAGGGCGACGCTCTCAAGCTTAAACGCTCAGAGAAACAAAAAGAGTATGACGAATGTGAGCAGAATATCAAATCCTGGAAGCAGGAAATTACTAAACTCGAAGAGAAGATAAAAGAAGCTGAATCTCGTCAGGCAACAATTCAACAAATCAATGAGCAGGAATTGACTGAAGTTGCAAATTTAGGAATCCAGCATTTCGAAGCTGCGCAGAAACTAGTGCCCGAAATCGAAGAATTGAAGAAACAACGGGCTTTGATTGAACTTCGCATATCTTCATGGGAGGTTCAGTATTCGAAGATAAAGGACAATCTTCCTAGGGATTTCAATTAGTCGTTTCGAACCTTGTACTTCCTTTTGTAATGTGTCCTTATTTTGTTTTGTAATCGAATTCCTCCAGAAATATATATATATATATATATATATATATATATATATATATATATATATATATATATATATATATATATGTGCAACTTTTGTCTTTCAATCTCCCCACATATTTTATTTTGCAATTGTCGTAAGTAATGCCCTAGCACTTCTCCAAACTTGCAAAAAAAAAATTCTTTGTATTGTCACAGTAATTTTAATAAATGTCAGCACGTGACCTGACTATCCTTCGCAACCCTTTTAGCCTAGACTTGACGTTTCTACTCCCTTAGCCGTAACCATCATTAAGTGATGATGTCACTTTCTTCAAAACGTCTCTTTGAGACGTGCGTGCACCAGTTTTTCATGATTACATCTCAACTTCCAAGGGCGGAAAACGGCGGAAGCCATAACTTCTCTTTGGAATACCAAACGCAGTCCAATCAATCATTAAAATTGAACCGTTCCTTTATTGCCCCTGGTCTATATAAAGGATTAGCATTATACTTCTTTCTTCAAGCTTGCTTCAGAACTCTTGTCTAAAACTTTGTTTCTCTTCTTGCATTCTCTCAAACACGGAGTCAGAAAAAACCCTTTTCAAACTTCTCTTCTCCCCATGGCACTACCCCTCACTCACAATAACATTAGGGCTTGCATAAAAAAGGAGTTCAAACTCTCTGAAGAAGAACTTGAGGAAAATTTCATAAGCATCAGTGCCCTTTTTGCTAACCAAGAACTTGATTTCTACTATGAAATCCTAGAAGGACCTGTTTATCCCAATATGTTAGCAGACTTTTGGATGTTTGTGTCTCTACGCATAGATCCGGAAGGCAGAACCACTATAGTCTCTGAGGTTCGACATGCCCACATTAGAATCACTCCCTCCACCATCTCTAACCTGATGAGATGTAATAACTCTAGTGAGACTTTTGAGGACAATAGCTTCAACATGACTACTCACCTTCTGTTGAGGACTCTTATGGATAACGATCCTTTCAGCGTCAAGGTCATTAGGGTTTGGCATCAACTTCTCGTGGGCAACTTTCATCCACGAAACCATGATCAAAACAGCATCATGGTGGAGGATTTGGAATTTATCCTCTGTGCCCTCCGTAGGAAGAAAATCAACTTCCCTTTAATGATTTTCAAAGGGCTTGTTGAAGCAGTTTCTATGGCTGCTGCTCGTCAAGGGGTTGTAACGTGTCTTCCATATGGAAGGCTCTTATCTAACATATTCCTCAAATAGGGAATAGTAAGGAGGATGCATAACTCTGGATCCATGGACATGTTCGAGGCGGAAAGCTTGCCCATGTTTCCCCTAGAGGGTTTAGAACAAAGGATCAACTAGTAGGTGGTTAGTTTTAGGTTTTTACGTTTTGGATTTTGTAATCTTCAATGTTTTGGGAACCACCTTTTCTGTAATGAATGTACTCCTTTGATATTAATGGAAAATATTTTGAAGTTTCTTTTGTCTTCTTACTTTATTTGCCATACATGTTTGTTTGAACACAAAGCCATTTTGGTGTTGGTTCAACCATTTTGGCTTACGTAGTATGCCTCAATATCTACGTTTTTGCAATCTTTACTTCGTGCATGCTTGGTTTGTATCTCTTTAGATACTTCCCGTTTACTCTTAGGATCCTGCGATCTTCTGCTAACTCTTCTATCTCGTAAGCGTTATTCGAGAATACTTTCAAGATTCGAAAGGGTCCCTCCCAGTGTGGGGACCATTTACCAAGTGTTTGATTCTTTCGATCTATAGGTAAAATAACCTTCCAAACTAAGTCATTATTGATAAATGTTTTACCTTTCACCTTTTGGTTGTATGCTCTGGACACTCTTTCTTTTTGTCTTTTTATCATCTCCAATGCTCGAAGTCTGTCTTCGTCCTAGTGTACTAATTCGTTCATCATCAACTCCGAATACATGTTAGGAGGAATTTCTGCCTGTCTTTGTATCCGAACTGACTGCAAATATATCTCAACTAGGAGTACTGCGTCATGTCCAAATGTTAGTTGGAAAGGTGTAGTGTTTGTAGCTTCTTTTGGAGATGTTCGACAAGCCCAAAGCGCTTGGTCCAAGGTTTTGTGCCAATTCCTAGGCTTTTTTCCTACGTGTTTCTTTATGAGACCGATTATTATCTTATTCGGTGCTTCGACTTGTCCATTTGCCTGAGCATAGTAAGGTGTAGAAGTAAGCAACTTGAAACCCATTTCTTTGGCGAAGTCTTGCATCTTTCGCCCAGTGAACACTGATCCTTGATCTGTGGTTATAATTTCTGGGATTCCAAATCTGTATATGATGTGTTTCTGAATAAACTCAATCACAGCCTCTTGGTCAACATTCTCCAGCGGTATCGCTTCGACCCATTTTGTGAAATAGTCTATTCCTACTAGTATGTATCTTTGACCCTTAGAGGATTTAGGGTGAATTTCTCCAATCAGATCTAGTGCCCGACCTCTAAAAGGCCATGGTTTTATTATTGAACTTAACTCATTTGCTGGAGCATGTTGAATACCTGCATGCTCTTGGCATTCTTGACACCCTTTTGCGAATTCTATGTAGTCTTTTAACATAGAAGGCCAATACATTCCATATCGAAACAGAAGCCATTTCATTTTGTACCCCGCTTGATGTGCACCACATGCTCCACTATGTACATTTGAGAGAGCCAAATACGCTTCTTCTTCACCCAGACATTTCAACAATACTCCTTCAGGAGTTTTCTTGAATAATTCGTTCCCCATCAGGAAATATGATAAAGCTCTATACTTCACCTTTCTATCAGTGTCTGTCGAAGGATCTTTTAGATAGTTCACAATTGGACTCCTCCAATATTTGTCTGCTAAAGAGTCTATATTTAATACTTCAAACTCTTCTTTGCTGGCAAAACCTAATTGTGAATTCTCCAGATCACTTGGGGAAATCTTGGTAGCCATTGCTTTTCCTCTTACTTCGATCAGTTCCTCTAATTTTTCTTTTGATACCCTGTATCCTGAGGCTAACTGTGCCATATCGTTTGCTTCTTGATTCTTGGTCCTCGAGACGTGATTTAACTACACATATTAAAAATTTTTAAGCAACCTATTTGCTATGACAAAGTACATGATCAAGTTTTCTTTGATGCATTTGTACTCCTTTGTTAGTTGCTTAATCACTAGTTCGGAGTCTCCTTTAATTTCGACTCTGGTTGCCCCTAATTCTAACAAAGCTTCAAGTCCAGCAATCAGTGCTTCATATTCAGCTTCATTGTTGGAGCATAAGGGACCTTCAATCTTGTACTTGAGCTTTGTTGGAATTCCATCAGGAGAAATTATCAACATTCCAACACCAGTTCCCTCTCTATGAGTCGAACCATCGAAGTATAGCTTCCAAGGCTTCAAATCTACATAATGTTGAGGGTTCTCGACCACTGCATGGTCAACAATGAAATCTGATACAATCTGACCTTTCATTGCCTTAAGAGGTTGAAATATCAGTGAGTATTCAGTAAGGGCTAAAGCCCATTTGCCAATTCGATTATGCAATATTGGCTTTGATAGCATATGTTTGATAACATCACAATGAGACGAAACATAAACATCAACTGGCTTTATATAATACTTAAGTTTGATACAAGAGAAATATAAACAAAGGTAGAGTTTTTCTATTGCGTTATACCTAGTCTCTGCATCATTGAGTACTCTACTTAAATAATAAATGGCTCTTTCGATGCCATTTTCATCTTGCGCTAACATACTGCCTATTGTGTTATCTGAAGCCGAAATATACAGGCGCATGTGCTTCTTCCCATTTGGGGGAGACAAAATTGGTGGATGGATCAAGTATTGCTTGATTTTATCAAAACCTTCTTGATGTTCAGCACGCCATTCGAACTTTCCTTGCTTGAGTCGAAGTAGAGGGGAGAAAGCTTGCGTGCGTCCACTCAAATTAGAGATAAACCTTCTCAAGAAGTTTATCTTCCCCAATAAGGACTGCAGTTCTTTCTTCGTGGATGGAGGCTTAGTTTCCATGATAGCCTTCGTTTTATTCTGTTTAATTTCTATTCCCTTCTTATGGACTACGAAGCCCAGGAAATCTCCAGCCTGCACAAAGAAAGCACATTTTAGGGGATTCATCTTTAAGCCATGTTTTCTCATTCTTTCGAATGATTGGCTTAGATGATCAAGATGATCGTAATCTGAAACAGATTTCACAACGATGTCATCTATGTATACTTGCATGAATGTTTCTATAAAATCATGGAATATAGAGTTCATTGCTCTTTGATAGGTTGCCCCAGCATTCTTTAAACCGAAAGGCATTACAACCCACTCATAGGTGCCTATTGCCCCTAGGCAACGAAAAGCTGTTTTAGACACATCTTCTTCTGCAATGAAGATCTGATTATACGTAGAGTATCCATCCAACATACTTAGGTACTCAAAGCCTGCGGCTGAATCTACTAGCATTTCTGCTACGGGCATGGGATATTCATCCTTAGGAGTTGCTGCATTCAGATCGCGAAAATCTATGCATACTCTTAATGAACCATTCTTTTTTATAACAGGTACAATATTGGCAATCCATTCGACGTACCTTGTAGTTTGGATGAACTTGCAACGTAGAAGCCTTTCGACCTCTGCTTTAATCTTTGAATGGATCTCTGGCGCGAATCTTCTAGGAGTCTGCTTTATGGGCTTCTTCCCTTCCTTTATTGGCAACTTTAGTTCGACCAGGTCTCTTCCTAAACCAGGCATCTCGTCATAATCCCAAGCGAAACAGTCTTTGTTTTCTTTTAACAACTTGATAACTCTTGATTTCAACGCTGGGTCTAATTTTGCACTGACGTAAGTTATCCTCTTTTGATCCTCGTCTCCAAGATTTACTTCCTCGAGTGGATCTTGGGCTAACATTTTTATGTTTGATGCCATTGGGTCCTTTTCGAATCCCAAGGGTTCTTCGTCGTAGATTGCGTCTAACCTTTGACTCGAATCTTCTCCTGAGATTTCTTCGACTCGAACTGGATCTTCAGGTAATTGGGGGACCATATGTATCCCCGAATCTGTCGTTTCTTCCTTTCTTAGACCTGCATTAACCAACATGTTTAATAATTCAGCTTCGAGAGCCGTCTTTCTTTTATTCTCGGCTATATAAGCCGAAATCTTTTCGAAGAATGATGACTCAGACATCATCAACGTCGTCGCCCCAGCCTGTTGGCCGTATTGTTGGATAATGCTCTATTGGTGCGGTATATTCTGGGCCGTCCATTATTTCCCTATTCCATTGGAACCCATTTGGGTGCAAAGACAAGTAATACAATGCATTCTTGTTTGGGGTGTATATATCTTCCGCAGCATGGCAAGGTCCTATGTTTGCCAAGTTCCTATCAAAGTTAGTCTTATTAACTTGATTAACTTCAGCCATGTAATAACTCTGATCCCCCTCAATATTCTCTACTATGCCATCTTCTCTCCAAATTGTTAACCTTTGATGCATTATCGAAGGCACAGCAGCAACTCCATGGACCCATTCCCTTCCGAGCAAAAGGTTATAATTTGCTTTTGTTGGTATGACCATAAACATAGTTGGCCTCGTGACTGAACCCACCGTTAGATTTACTTGGACAACTCCCAAGGTTTGCCCTATTTTGCCTTCGTAATTAGACAGAACCAAGTTATGTGGCCTTATATCGGTATCAAACATACCAATTCTTTTCAGCATGTATTGGGGCAACATTTTCAATCTTAGCCCTTATGTAGAGTGTTTTCAAATGGTTTCGCATACCTTCATCAGGCCTCTCGAAGAAAGCATTATGCTCTTCAACTGCACCATTGTTCAGCACATAGTAACACACAGGTCTGTGTTTCGCCATCTCTTCGAAGTCAGCCTCTTCACAATCTTCAACTTCAGTTTCTTGATTAAACTCGTGAGGGAGTACAGACACAACATTGCAGTTGAGATTTATAGATGATACCCCATCAGAGTCAAAATCATTTGTCATTCTATCATCTTTTTTCCAAGGGCTGGAATGCATCCTTTCCTCTTCTTTCTCATTTTCAGAGTCGAACAATTTGCGTTCCACTGGAGGTTTACTTGACCTTGCCCCCTGGGTTGGGACTTGGTTACTGCTAGATTCTCCGATTTCCCTCGGTTTGTATTCTCTTTGAGCCTTCTTCATCCTCTGGTGTCTTCTCCATTGGGATCTGGACATAGGATTTTTGCCTTTATAGTTCTCCAACCTATACATCTCTCGATTTGAGGTTTGGAATTGCTTCCTGTACGCCATTGCAGTTCTTCCTCCTTGGTCCCAACTTCGCCATTTGTTGGTTCTGGTACTAGCTTGCATCCATCTATCCCTGGGTATGTCTGCAAGAACTTTGAATGTGACTCTTCGAGCTCTAGGATGTGGGCTGTCAGGTCTCTTCGATGGAGTCCATATATCGAAACCATACAGGTTAGGACGAAGTCCCTGAGTTTCTCTACCCATATAGCAATACACCCTTTCGAATGACCGTGCCTGTATTTTGTCATAGACTGCTCCACATCTGGGACATAGTGCAATTTCAGTGTTTTCCCTGTGGCATTTGACCAGGAAGCCTACCAAGCTTTCTTCCATCATTGGGTATACCTTTAGCAAAGGATTTCATCCTCTCCATGGTTGTTCCAACCTTTCTCTCAGGGCCCTTTCGAAGTTAGTCTGGACCCTTCGATTCAGCATGATCGAACACCTTGGACACATCCATTGCTTTCCGCCAGTCTTTTCATGGCAATTCCAGAGATAATCTTTCAGGCTTTCTCCTCTTGGCGGAATTTTAATATTTCCTTTTTGCCTTGTCAGCCATTTTTCCAGTTCGTCAATTTCAGACAAAGGCCGTCTAACATTGACCATGTTAACAACTGCTGGAGGGGCTTTAGAAATCTGAATTTGTTGAAGTTTCGCCCTAAGGTCTTCAGTGGCCTCACTGGTTTCTTCTTTCAAAACTTCAGTTGAGTCTGCATTGTAGGATTCTTCAACATCAGTATTGAAGACTGTATTGTTATTTAGGCCTTCAGTAGCCTGCTTTCCAGTTGACATCGTTCCTGGTTTAGCAACTTCGACTTCAGACACCTCTACCATGTTGACATCAAGTGGTTCACACAGGTTAGTGTCAGCAATGTTAAAGGGGTTTGTGTCGACCTTCATGTGGCTCTTGACCTTATCAGCAAACTTCAAACGTCCATCTCTGATAGCATTCTGAATTAGATCCCTGAAAAGAAAACATTGTGAGGTTTTATGGCCTAAAAAACCATGATACTTACAAAAACGTCTCTTCTTCCGTTGTTCTAATGGAGGAATTTTAGAATTAGGAGGCACTATCATTTGGCCATCTTTCACTAGTAAATCAAATATTTCGTCACACTTAGTGACATCAAATGTATAAGTTTTCTTAGGAAATCTATCGCTCTTATCATTCTCTACTGGATTTTTTCCATTGGCAGGGGTAAGTAATTTGCAAGCATATGGTGGTGCTTCTTTTAGTTCGGCTAGATCTACTTCGACCTCTTCTACACTGTATGAGTCTTCGAAAGATTCGCTATCAACATCTTCTGCTTCGACATACGCTACCCTTTCTTTCTTGTAGCCCTTGTTTGCCCTAGCCTTTTCTGCTTTTAGACGTTCAACCTATCGAACCCTATCTGCCAAATGGGCCATATCCCTTAGATATTCAGTATCCAGTTTCTTTCTAATTGAATAATCTAAACCACCAGCAGCCATTTCGACTAGTTCATGCTATGGGACAAGTCGTAAAACATCTTGACTTTAACAAATGGAACCTGTTTAGATACTCATCTATGGGTTCTGTGAACTTCCTCTTGATGTTATCCAATTCTTTCAGACTTATCTTGGTCTGACCCATGTAAAATTGTTCATGGAATAATCTTTCCAAGTTTGTCCAAGCATCTATCGAATTTGGGGGTAGGGTAGTGAACCAAACAAAAGCATTTTTTGTCAGCAAACTAGAGAAGTATTTAATCCTTAAATCCTCATTCCCTGCTAAATCTCCTGCTTCTGTCAGATACCTTGCAATATGTTCCACCGTTGATTCACTAGTGTCCCCTGAAAACTTTGTGAATTTGGGTACTTTGGTCCCTCTAGGTAATTCTGTTTGCATAATATAATTTTCTATGGGGGATGTATAATTTGGACGTCGAAGTCCAGTACTAAGGCCATTGTTGGCCATAACTCTCTCTATCATGGCAGTTAGGTTATTCTCTGTAGCCAGGTTTTCTCTCCTGACTCTCTGAACTACTTCGTCTGGGTGTTCGTTCCTACCTACTACCCTTAATCTGGGTCTTTCTTCCTCAAACTCTTGCTGGACGGGAACAGTTCTTTGATTCGAAGCCTCTAAATCTATTACCCGATTCCTTTCGACCATTGTCGATCTTTGTGGAGGAATCACGCCAGCAGTGGTTGCACCAGGCGGAGGAACCGCATTTTGGATACGCTCTAGAATGGGATCGCCTTCCCGATAAGAGGATTGGTTATTTCTCCGCTTGGGTTGTTGAATTCCCATGAATTCTGCCATTCGATTCATTTGGGAAGATATTTTTTGAAAAGTTTCCACATTCTCCCGATTAGTATTAGCAATATTGGTTGCTAAAGGATTTAAGATTGACGCTAATTCTTTGGCCAGGATTCCTAACATATCGTGGTTACTTGCGTCCATCTCTTGTCGGAATGCTACTTGATTGCTTGTGGTAAAATTGGGTATTTGAGCAGAGAAACCAGTGTTTTGTGCGCTTCGACCCACTGAACCAGCATTTGGCGAAAACGTTGCTAGGTTAGTTGCAGTGTATGTAGGTCCTGCTCCTCGTGTACCTGTCATATATGGATATGGCATTCCATATTGACTGTTTGGTCTCCATTCGAACGCGGATGATCCTGGGGAAAATAACTGATTTGCAGCATTTGTCGAGGCAAGTTGCATTTGGCTAGCACTTGAGGATGGAGGTGCGGTAGTCGACACTGAAACTGGAATAGTCCCTGTTGTTGCTGCATTATTTTCAAGCATAGCCTGGGAACTATCCATGGGTCTCGATCCATTCGGACCTGGTATGTTGTGCGCTCTTTGAGTAGAAGTCGACACATGCGCAGAATTTGCCGCTCCTGTTCCTGACCCTTGTGGGGGATCTTGATCTCCCCCTGCACTGGTCGTAACGACCATTTTCTTGTTGTACCTTCGTTTGGGAATCGGTTGTGCATTGTTTGTTAATTTACCGTTGATAGGAAAAATAGCAAGTGTACTATTTTCACCGATGTAGTAATAATGGGTTTTACCCCAAGTATCGATCACGAGGATTGCGTAGGAAAGATAAATTATTGTAAACAGTCAATTAAACAAAAGAGCATATGGGGGTTTTTATATTGTAATAATAAAATTCAAATAAATAAGCTGAAAGTAAAATAGCTTTTGTGTATAAATTTAAAGTAATGCCAAGGTAGGTGTATGATCAGCCTTCTAATGACTCTGTAATAAGATCTCTTTAACAAGTTCATATGATGCAACTATTTGTTCTTAAGGGTGTTTTCCTAAGTCCTTAGTGAAAACCTTTTGGTTTGCAATCCTAATGCCTAAGTCCTTAGAAACAAAGGTTTGTAAACCAAAGATGTAAATAATCAAGAATTTTTCAAATAACCTTACGGCATCCCTAGGCCTAGGTGATAACAATAATATTTAATTGTTTAAAAACCTTAACAACCGTAGTCCTACAGATTGTTAACCGTGGATCAATCTTGTTTTGCCGACAAAGAAAGCAATAAAAACATTAAACAATTAAATTGCAAAATATGAAAGCTTGATTAAAGAACAACGATATTCAGAGTCATTACAATGCAAATCAGAGA
This sequence comes from Vicia villosa, assembly GCF_029867415.1. NCBI lineage: Eukaryota > Viridiplantae > Streptophyta > Magnoliopsida > Fabales > Fabaceae > Vicia > Vicia villosa. Next base: position 22,731,110 of record NC_081183.1, on the reverse strand, counting down.
CACCCCCTGGAATTGGGGGGTTTAGCCTCTCATAATATTCAAGAAACCAAAATCAAAAAGTTTAGACATTTACAAAGATTAGGAGAACTCTGATCTTCAATGGTGTCCACCGTTGAATCTCTTCGTCTTCCACAACCTTGATAACGCTATCTTGATCTCTTCTGGAATTCTTTTGTACGTTCCAAAAGTCTCTTCTCTTTGTCTCTCAATCCTCTTTTAATCCCTCTAGGTTTTCAGATCTCCGCCGCAATACCTAAACTGCCCCTGGACTTTAAAAAGATTGGAAAAACCAAAATTCAGAAATTCTGTCCGCACAGCTGACACGGCCGTGTCACTTGACACGGGCAGACCGTGTCAGCTTCTGGTCTTAGGGCTGAGTTTCTTCAGGGGGTCTGACACGGCCGTGTCAGGTGACACGGTTAGACCGTGTCCGCCTTTGCCCATATGCTCTTTTTTTGCTTCTTGCTCCCTTTTCTCACACATCTTGGCTATGCGATCTTCCATAAATCCGAAGCAAACCTGAAACCATTACCAAACGAGATCAAAAGCATCTAATTTACAATGAGAATGACACAAAAACAAACTTCACACAAATAAACTTGAAACTAGATCAATTAAAGAAAACATTTGAAAAAAAAACATAAAGTGTTACCAAACATGATGATCGTGTGTCGAATTTATGATGAAAATGAGTGTAAAATGGTGACCGATCAACCGTTCCTAAGGTTCATACAAGGTCTTGATATTTTCTAGACAAAACAAAACAATCGATTAATAACAATCTGTTTGACACTGTCCCACTGGGCGTGCCAATTTGTTTACGGTGATTTCCGGTAAACAACCGCTAGTCTTCCAAACTATAATAAATATGATTTGGTTACTCGCAGGATCGGCTAGATTGATCCTAGGACATAGTCAAAAAGGTTGTTATTCATGATAGTTCGAATTATGTCTATGGTTGGTGTGTCTTGAAATAAGAAATACTTAATCAAGGAAATAAAGATTAGCAATCACTTTGTTATACACGTAAATATAACATCAGCGAAAGGTAAGTCAAAGCTAAAACATAAGACAAAACTATAAAAGTGCAAGAATCTTAAAGTGCAAGAAAAGTTAAATGCTTCGAAAATTAGATGACATGAAAGTAAAGAGTGCAGGAATATAAATGACATAAAGTAAATGGAATGCAGTAAATATCGAAAGATACTTGAATAAAGAGAAATACACATGTATTTAAAATGGTGTTGGTGTCATACATACATTTCTCAGCGAACTCTTTCTCTTAACACTTGATACTTGAGTAATATGTGAGTGATTTGTACAAAATGAACACACGGAATCCTAACATTAAGACCCTTATTTATACTAGTTTCGACCCTAACGGTCCTATACTAATCTAATGCCACGTTACCCACAGAAAATCCAGGGATGCCATCTGTCTTCGTGCGGTTACATAAACTACTTCGAAATTCAAATCATCCCGCCTGAATCTCCCTTCGACGCGTGGCAACATAATTAGAAACAGGAATACCACGAAAATACGCTAAGCTTCAGTACTTTTCATATTTCGCAAAAACGTCTAAGTCCCAAAGACCATTCTTTTCGAATTTAGCTTCGGCGCTCACTATCTTTGTTCCAACTTAAACATCATTCTCGAAGCATGGCCATCAGCCACCATTTTTATCTTCAAAGATGATCATCAGTAACCATCTTCCTTTGAATTCCAAATCTTCGAAGGACATTCTTCTCAAACGAAATCTTCAGCTAACACAACCTCTTATTAATGTTACTGATTCCAAGAAATTTGGGGGAAAACAAGCTCATTTCATATTACACAATGAAGTACCAGATATGCATAGCCTTAAAGTATTTTGTTCATTAGCTTATGCATCCACACTTCATATGCATAGAACTACACTTGAGCCAAGAGGTAGAAAATGTGTCTTTTTAGGATATGAAAGTGGTATGAAGGGTGTAGTACTCTATGACATTAACAGTCATGAAGTCTTCATTTCTAGAAATGTTATACATCGTGAACATATTTATCCATACTCAAGTGAAAATTCTTCCACTTGGTAATACCACACCTATACTGATCCTAAGACCATACTTCCATCAAATACACCCACACACAAAAATTCTTCTCTTGACCATGAACGAATTCCCATTTTCTCACAAAATACACCTACTAAAACACTAGATCATCACAATCATAACCTTGGACATTTAGAGCAAAAATATGAGGAACATGAGGATGCTAACAACCCTCATGATCTACTTGATAAGATAGACATAAATATTTAAAATATCCCGCAAAATACTGCACTCGTGCCACAACCTAGATCTGCCATAACCAAGAAAATCCCTCGCCATCTCTTAAATTATGTGTGTAGTTTCTCTGATGCTTTAGAAGACAAGACATCTTCAGGTAAAGTCAAGGTCCTTTATCCTATTTCAAGTTATGATTCGTTGTCTTCTTTATCTGCATATCATCGTGTCTTTACATCCAATATTACACTTACACATGAGCCAAAGAACTATAAAAGGCATGTGTATCTGACCATTGAATCAAGGATATGGATTCTGAATTAGAAGCATTGAACAAGAATAGAACTTGGACCATAGTAGATTTTCCATCAAATGTTAAGCCTATTGGAAACAAATGGGCATTCATGGTAAATCATAGAGGTGATGGCACAATAGAGATGTATAAGGCAAGATTATTTGCCAAGGGTTTTAATCATATTGACGGTCTGGATTTCTTTGATACTTTCTCACTTGTGGCAAAACTCACCACAATTAGGACATTGCCTGCCACTGTTGCCATAAATTACTGGTTTATGCATCAACTCGATGTGAACAACTCCTTTTTACATGGAGAGCTATAACACGATGTGTATATGACCATACCAGAAGGAGATAATCACTGCTGGCCCAATCAGGTTTGTAATTTATAGAAGAGCCTTTATGGTCTGAAGCAGGCTAGCCGCAAATGGTATGAAAATTTGACAGCATTCCTCTTGCAACCAGGTTACACTCAATCCACCTATTAGCTGAAGATTTCCTTTGGGAAGAATGTTCTTCGAAGGTCTGAAATTCGAAGGAGATGGTTACTAATGATCATCTTTGAAGATAAAAAATGGCTACTGATGGCCATGCTTCGAGAATGATGTTTAAGTTGGAACAAAGATAGTTGACACTGAAGTGAACATTTAGAAAGAATAGTCTTTGGGACTTAGACGTTTTGCGAAACATGCGAAGTACTGAAGGTTAGCGTGGTTTCGTGACATTCTCGACTCCGATTATGTTGCCACGCGTCGAAGGGATATTCAGGCGGGATGATTTGAATTTCGAAGTAGTTTATGTAACCGCACGAAGACAGATGGCATCCCTGGATTTTCTGCGAGCAACGTGGCATTAGATTAGTGTAGGACCGTTAGGGTCGCAACTAGTATAAATAAGGGTCTTAATGTTAGGATTCCGTGTGTTCATTTTGTACAAATCACTCACATATTGCTCAAGTATCAAGTGTTAAGAGAAAGAGTTCGCTGAGAAATGTACGTATGACACCAACACCAATTTAAATACATGTGTATTTTCCTTTATTCAAGTATCTTTCGATATTACTGCGTTTTCGTTTACTTTCTGTCATTTACATTCCTGCACTCTTTATTTTCATGTCATTTATCTTCGAAGCACTTAACTTTTCTGCACTTTAAGATTCTCGCACTTTTACAGTTTTGTCTTATGTTTTATCTTTAGCTTACCCTTTCGCTGATGTTATATTTACGTGTATAACAAGGTGATTGCTAATCTTTATTTATTTGATCAAGTATTTCTTATTTCGAGACACACCAATCATAGACATAATTCGAACTATCATGAATAACAACCTATTTGACTATGTCCTAGGATCAATCTAGTCGATCCTGCGAGTAACCAAATCATATTTATTATAGTTTGGAAGACTAGCGGTTGTTTACCGGAAATCACCGTAAACAAATTGGCACGCCCAGTGGGACAGTGTCAAACAGATTGTTATTAATCGATTGTTTTGTTTTGTCTAGAAAATATCAAGACCTTGTATGAACCTTAGGAACGGTAAATTAACAAACAATGCACAACCGATTCCCAAACGAAGGTACAACAAGAAAATGGTCGTTACGGCCAGTGCGGGGGGAGATTAAGATCCCCCACAAGGGTCAGGAACAGGAGCGGCAAATTCTGCGCATGTTTCGACTTCTACTCAAGGAGCGCAGAACATACTAGGTCCGAGTGGATCGAGACCCATGGATAGTTCCCAGGCTATACCTGAAAACAATACAGCAACGACAGGGACTATTCCAGTTTTGGTATCGACTACCGCACCTCCATCCTCAAGTGCAAGCGAGATGCAACATGCTTCGACGAATGCCGCAACCCAGTTATTCTCCCCTGGATCATCTGCGTTTGAATGGAGACCAAAGCGCACAAAATACTGGCTTCTCTTCCCAAATACCCAATTTTACCACAAGTAATCAAGCAGCATTCCGACAAGAGATGGACGCAAGTAATCACGATATGTTAGGAACCCTGGCCAGAGAATTATCGTCAATCTTAAATCCTTTAGCAACAAATATTGCTAGTACTAATCGGGAGAATAGGGAAACTTTTCAAAAGATATCATCCCAAATGAATCGAATGGCAGAATTCATGGGTGTTCCACAACCCAAGCGGAGAAATAACCAATCCTCTTATCGAGAAGGAGACCCCATTCTAGAACGTATCCAAAATGCAGTACCTCGGCCTGGTGCAACCACTGCTGGCGTAATTCCTCCAGAGAGAACAACAACGGTCGAAAGGAATCGGGTAATAGATTTAGAGGCTTCGAATCAAAGAACTATTCCCGCCCAGCAAGGGTTTGAGGAAGAAAGACCCAGATTAAGGATAGTAGGTAGGGACGAACACCCAGACGAAGTAGTTCAGAGAGTCAGGAGAGAAAACCTAGCCACAGAAAATAACTTAACTGCTATGATAGAGAGAGTTATGGCCATTAATGGCCTCAGTACTGGACTTCGACGTCCAAATTATACATCTCCCATAGCGGATTATATCATGCAAACAGAGTTGCCAAGGGGCACCAAAGTGCCAAAATTTACTAAGTTTTCAGGGGACACGAATGAATCAACGATGGAACATATTGCCAGGTATCTGACAGAAGCCGGAGACTTAGCAGGGAATGAGGATTTAAGGATTAAATACTTCCCTAGTTCTAAAATTCCTCCGTTAGAACAACGGAAGAAGAGAGGTTTTTGTAAATATCATGGTTTCCTAGGCCACAAAACCTCACAATGTTTTCTTTTCAGGGATCTAATCCAGAATGCTATCAAGGATGGACGTTTGAAATTCGCTGACAAAAGCAAGAATTCTATGAAGGTTGACGCCGATCCTTTGAACGTGGCTGACACTAACTTGTGTGAACCATTTGATGTCAACATGGTGGAAGTATCTGAAATTCATGCTGCTGAATCAAAGATAACTTCAGATGGAAAGCAGGCTACTGAAAGCCTAAATGACAATCCGATCCTCAATACTGATGTTGAAGGATCCTTCGATGCTGAAATGACTGAAGATCCGAAAGGAAAAACAAGTGAGGCCACTGAAGACCTCACGGTGAAGCTTCAGCAGATACAGATTTCTGAAGTTCCTCCAGCTGTTGTTAACATGGTCAATGTTAGACGTCCTTTATCTGAAATCCAAGAACTAGGAAAATGGTTGATGTGGGAGAAAGCAAACCTTGAGATTCCGCCAAGGGGAAACAGTTTGAAGGATTATCTTTGGAATTGTCATATAAAGAATGGTGGAAAAAGGGTGATGTGCCCAAGATGTTCGATTATGACAAATCGGAGGATCCAGGCCAATTTCAAGAGGGCTTTGCAAGAAAGGTTAGAGCAACCTTGGAGAGGAGGGAACCTGCTGTTGAAAGTGTACCCAAGGTCCGAAGAAAGCTTGGTTGGTTTTTTGGTCAGGTGTCACAACGACAATTCTGAAGTTGCACTGTGCCCTAGATTTGGTGCAGTCTATGACGAACTGCTAGCAGGATCATTCGAAAGGGTGTATCTTTATATGGGTCGGGAGACCCAGGGACTGCGTCCTAACTTGTTTGGGTTCGATGATCGAACCCCATCAAGGAGGCCTGACAGCCCACACCCTAGAGCTCGAAGGGTCACATTTAAGGTTCTTGCAGACATATCCAGGGATAGATGGATGCAAGCTGGTGCCAGAACCAACAAATGGCGAAGTTGGGACCAAGGTGGAAGAACTGCAATGGCATATAGAGAAAAATTCCAGACTTCTAATCGAGAGATGTACAGGTTGGAAAATTACAAAGGCAAAAATCCTCTGTCCAGATCCCAATGGAGAAGACACCAGAGGATGAAGAAAGCCCAAAGGGAATTCAAACCAAGGGAGGTTGGAGAGACAAGTAGCAATCAAATCCCAATGCAGGGGGCAAAGACAAGCAAACCTCCATTGGAGCGCAAGTTGTTCGATTCTGAGAACGAGAAAGAAGAGGAGAGGATGCACTCCAGCCTTTGGAAAAAGGATGATAGAATGACAAATGATTTTGACTTGGATTGAGTATCATCTATAAACCTCATCTGCAATGTTGTATCTGTACTCCCTCACGAGTTTAATCAAGAAACTGAAGTTGAAGATTGTGAGGAGGCTGACGTCGAAGAGATGGCAAAACACAGACCTGTATGTTACTATGTTCTAAACAACGGTGCAGTTGAGGAGCAGAATGCCTTCTTCGAAAGGCCTGATGAAGGTATGCGAAACCATTTGAAGCCACTCTACATAAGGGCTAAGATTGAAAATGTTGGAATTAATAAAGTCCTGGTAGATGGCGGGGCAGCAGTGAATCTAATGCCCCAATACATGCTGAAAAGAATTGGTATGTTTGATACTGATATAAGGCCACATAACATGGTTTTGTCTAACTATGAAGGCAAAATAGGGCAAACCTTGGGAGTTGTCCAAGTAAATCTCACGGTGGGATCAGTCACAAGGCCAACTATGTTTATGGTCATACCTGCGAAAGCAAATTATAATCTCTTGCTCGGAAGGGAAGGGATCCATGGGGTTGCTGCTGTGCCTTCGACAATGCATCAAAGGTTAACCATTTGGAGAGAAGATGGCATAGTAGAGAATATTGAGGGAGACCAAAGTTACTACATGGCTGAAGTTAACCAGGTTAATAAGACTAACTTCGATAGGAACTTGGCAAACATAGGACCTTGCCATGCTGCGGAAGATATATACACCCCAAACAAGAACGCATTGTATTACTTGTCTTTGCACACAAATGGTTTCCAATGGAACAGAGAAATAATGGACGGCCCAGAAGATACCGCACCAATAGAGCATGATCCAACAATACGGCCAACAGGCTGGGATGATGACGTTGATGATGTCTGAGTCTTCATTCTTCGAAAAGATTTCGACTTATATAGCCGAGAACAAAAGAAAGACGGCTCTTGAAGCCAAATTATCAAATATGATGGTTAATGCAGTTCCAAGGAAGGAAGAAATGACAGATTCTGGGGTACACATGATCCCTCAGCCCCCTGAAGATTCAGTTCAAGTCGAAGAAATCTCAGGAGAAGATTTGAGTCAAAGATTAGACGCAATCTACGACGAAGAACCCTTGGGATTCGAGAAGGACCCAATGGCATCAAACATAAAAATGTTAGCCCAAGATCCACTCGAGGAAGTAAATCTTGGAGACGAGGATCGAAAGAGGATAACATACGTTAGTGCGAAATTAGACCCAGCGTTGAAATCAAAAGTCATCAAATTGTTAATGGAAAACAAAGACTGTTTCGCTTGGGACTATGACGAGATGCCTGGTTTAGGAAGAGACCTGGTCGAACTAAAGTTACCAATAAAGGAAGGGAAGAAGCCCATAAAGCAGACTCATAGAAGGTTCGCGCCAGAGATTCATTCAAAGATTAAAGCAGAGGTCGAAAGGCTTCTACGTTGCAAGTTCATCCGAACCACAAGGTATGTTGAATGGATTGCCAATATTGTACCTGTTATAAAAAAGAATGGTTCGTTAAGAGTATGCATAGATTTTCGTGATCTGAATGTAGCGACTCCTAAGGATGAATATCCTATGCCTGTGGCAGAAATGCTAGTAGATTCATTCGCAGGCTTCGAATACCTAAGTATGTTGGATGGATACTCTGGTTATAATTAGATTTTCATTGCGGAAGAAGATGTGTCTAAAACAGCTTTTCGTTGCCCAGGGGCAATAGGCACCTATGAGTGGGTTGTAAAGCCTTTCGGTTTAAAGAATGTTGGGGCAACCTATTAGAGAGCAATGAATTCTATATTTCATGATTTTATAGAAACATTCATGCAAGTATACATAGATGACATCGTTGTGAAATATGTCTCAGATTACGATCATCTCGATCATCTAAGCCAATCATTCAAGAGAATGAGAAAACATGGCTTAAAGATGAATCCCCTTAAATGTGCTTTCTTTGTGCAGGCTGGAGATTTCCTGGGCTTTGTAGTTCATAAAAAGGGAATAGAAATTAACCAGAATAAAACGAAGGCTATCATGGAAACTAAGCTTCCATCCACGAAGAAAGAACTGCAGTCCTTGCTGGGGAAGATAAACTTCTTGAGAAGATTCATCTCTAATTTGAGTGGACGCACGCAAGCTTTCTCCCCTCTACTTCGACTCAAGCAAGGAAAGTTCGAATGGCGTGCTGAACATCAAGAAGCTTCTGATAAAATCAAGCAATACTTGATCCATCCACCAATCTTGTCTCCCCCAAATGGAAAGAAGCACATGCGCTTGTATATTTCAGCTTCAGATAATACAATAGGCAGTATGCTAGCACAAGAAGATGAAAATGGCATCGAAAGAGCCATTTATTATTTAAGTAAAGTACTCATCATATACAGATTTGGAATCCCAGAAAGTATAACTACAGATCAAGGATCAGTGTTCACTGGGCGAAAGATGCAAGACTTCGCCAAAGAAATGGGTTTCAAATTGTTCACTTCTACACCTTACTATGCTCAGGCAAATGGACAAGTCGAAGCAGCAAATAAGATAATAATCGGTCTCATAAAGAAACATGTGGGAAAAAAGCCTAAGAGTTGGCACAAAACCTTAGACCGAGCGCTTTGAGCTTGTCGAACATCTCCAGAAGAAGCTACAAACACTACGCCATTCCAATTGACATTTGGGCATGACGCAGTACTCCCAGTTGAGATATATTTGCAGTCAGTTCGGATACAAAGACAGGCAGAAATCCCTCCTAACATGTATTGGGAATTGATGATGAATGAATTAGTAGACCTGGACGAAGATAGACTTCGAGCATTGGAGATGATAAAAAGAAAAAAAGAAAGAGTGTCCAAAGCATACAACAAGAAGGTGAAAGGTAAAACTTTTATCAATAATGATTTAGTTTGGAAAGTTATTTTACCTATAGATCGAAAGAATCAAGCACTTGGTAAATGGTCCCCACACTGGGAGGGACCCTTTCGAATCTTGAAAGTATTTTCGAATAATGCTTACGAGATAGAAGAGTTAGCAGAAGATCGCAGGATCCTAAGAGTAAACGGGAAGTATCTAAAGAGATACAAACCAAGCATGCATGAAGTAAAGATTGAAAAAACGTAGATATTGAAGTATAATACGTAAGCCAAAATGGTTAAATTAACACCAAAATGGCTTTGTTGTCTAAATAAATATGTATGGCAAAATAAAAAGAAGAAAACGAAGACACTTCAAAACATCTTCCATTAATATTAAGAGAATACATTCATGACAGGAGGTTTGGTTTCCAAAACATGGAAGGTTACAAAAAAAAACTAAAGAAAATAAAAACCTAAACTAAACCACCTCCTAGTTGATTATTTGATCTAAGCCTTCTAGGGGCAACAGGGGTAAGCTCTATGCCTCGAACATGTTCATGGATCAAGAGTTGCGCATCCTTCTCACTATTCCCTTTTTAAGGAATATGTAAGACAAGAGCCTTCCATATGGAAGACAGGTTACAACCCCTTGACGGGCAGCAGCCATGGAAACGGCTTAGACAAGCCCTTTGAAAATCATTAAGGGGAAGTTGATTTTCTTCCCACGAAGGGCACAGAGGATAAACTCCAAGTCCTCCACCATGATGCTGTTTTGGTCATGGTTTTGTGGTTGAAAGTTACCCACGAGCAGTTGATGCCAAACCCTGATGACTTTGGCGCTGTAAGGATTGTTGTCCATGAGAGTCCTCAAAAGAAGGTGAGTCGTCATGTTGAAGCTGTTGTCATCAAAGGTTTCACCAGAGTTGTTACATCTCATCAAGTTAGAGATGGTGGAAGGAGTGATTCTGATTTGGGCGTGTCGAACCTCAGAAACTATAGTAGTTCTGCCCTCTGGATCTATGCGTAGAGACGCAAACATCTAGAAATCTGTCAGCATGTTGGGATAAACAGGTCCCTCCAAGATTTCATAATAGAAATCGATTTCTTGATTGGCAAAGAGAGAACTGATGCTGATGAAGTTTTCATCAAACTCTTCTTCAGGGAGTTTGAACTCCTTTTTTATGCAAGCTCTGATGTTATTGTAAGTAAGAGGTTGCGCCATGTGAAGAAGGAAAGGTTGAAAAGGTTGTTCTTTTTAAGACTCTGTGTTTTTTGAGAAAACGGAGGAAGAGAAACAAAGTTCTGAGCAAAAGGTTTCAAGAAAGTGTGAAAGAAGAAGTGTGATGTTAATCCTTTATATAGACTTGGGGCAATAGAGGGACGGTTTAATTGTAATGATTAATTAGACTGCATTTGGTATTCCAAAGAGGAGTTATGGCTTCCGCCGTTTCCCGCCCTGGGAAGTTGAAATGTAATCATGAGAAACTGGTGCACGCACGTCTAAAAAGAGACGTTTTGAAGGAAGTGACGTCATCACTTAAATGATGGTTACGGCTAAGGGAGTGGAAACGTCAAGTCTAGACTAGAAGGAGTGTGAAGGATAGTCAGGTCACGTGCTTGCATTTATTAAGATTACTGTGACAATTAAATATATTTTGGCAAGATTTGAAGAATTACTAAAGTGTTACACATGATCATTGCAAAATGGAATAGAGTATGTAACCTGGCAAACAAAAGGTCTACATAGATATATTCCTGGTGGAATTCGATTACAAGATAAATCAATGCGCATTACAGAAAATTCATTACAAGATTCGAAAGGACTAATTAAAATCTCTAGGAAGAGTGTCTTTTATCTTCGAATACTGAATCTCCCAGGAAGACATGCGAAGTTCAATCAAGGCCCGTTGTTTCTTCAGTTCGTCAATTTCGAGAACTAGTTTTTGTGCAGCTTCGAAATGCTGGATTCCTAAACGCGCAACTTCAGTCAATTCTTGCTCCCTGGACTGTTGAATGGTTGCCTTACGAGATTCAGCCTCCTTTATCTTTTCTTCAAGCTGGACAATTTCCTGTTTCCAGGATTGGATATTCCGCTCACATTCATCATACTCTTTTTGTTTCTCTGAGCGTTTAAGCTTGAGAGCATCACCTTTCTTTGACGCATCAGTAGCGGCTCTCCAAGATGAACTATGAGAAGCCACCTTCGTAGTAAGTTGTTCCTCAACATTGCGACGTCGAAGAATGTTCGATTGAAGTTGTTCGATCAGAGAACCCAGCAAAACAATCACCTCTGAGACTTCTTTCGAAGCCAGAAGTAGATCCACCTTTTTCAGAAGTTGATTCAAGCTATGACTTTTGGTAGGATCCTTGCTAAGAATTTCGACGAGGTTGGTTTCGAAGAACTTTTCCTTTATCTGATGAAGAAGGACAGAAGTATCCTCTTTGTCACCAGATTCTGGCTGGACAGCTGGAGAAGTTTCAAGCTCAGAAGGCGAAATGTTATCAGTATCCATCATAGCCTTGAGGAAGCTAAGAGGATCAATTTGTTTAAGCTGCTCCAATTCTGAAGGAGTGGGCTTTGCTGGGGCAGGCGTCGAAGTAGTTTCAGGAGAAACTATTGTCCCAAAAGGTGTAGTTTCATGAGGAACTACTGTGGCTAGCTTGGAGGTTTCTTCCATAACATCTTGTTCAGATAAAGAATCCTCACTACCAGTTGGATGACCAGCTGCATTGTGGCTACCTGAACATTGTTGATCTACTTTTTCGCTCTTGTGAGTAGGTGGAGAATCAATAGTTGAATGGCTTTCTTCAACTGGCATATTAGGAATGATGGTCGCTAAAGGCTGAGCATCTTCGACAACTGGTGAAAGCACGTGAGATTTGTCTGCATTAAGTAATTAGAACACATTATGATGGGAAGATTGCAAGAAATCTGTTTGTTATAAGAAAAAAAACGTACACTTACCTTGGAGACTATCAAGGTCGATGGTAAGGTTGAAGGCTTTGAGATCAGAAGTGGCTGTGCCAGCATCATCCTACAACCATAAGGTAAAATGTTAACTTAATTGTTTAATTTAAAATTTATAGAGATGATTATGTTGTGAAATCCGAATACCTTGGTTGGAATGTTATCTGGACTCGAGTTGTGGCTCTCCACAACAAGAACGTTGCTACCACCTTTCAAAGGTGATTCTTCGGAAGATACCTTATCAGCCGGTGAAGGAATCTTCGAAGAACCAGACCCCTTTTCTTTGCCCGAAGGAGTGACAGTCTTCTGTCTTTTCTTGTATCCTTGCCTGGTGCGAGGAGGAGATTTGTCTTCATCATCTGAAACAACGGTTTGAGGATCTTTTCGCTTCGAGTGCACCGGAGGTTTCGAAGTCTGAAGAATATGAATTGAGCAAAGTAAGTACTATCCACAGAAATATACCAATTGGAATATAAAATGCGTATATACCGTGGGTTTCTTGCCGGTCGTGGTAGAATCACTCCTGATCGCGACTTTACGTGTCTATAAATCTGATGACTGCAAGTGCACAGTCGTGTCGTGTAGTTTTAAAAGATATCGAATCCACAGGGACTATGAATCGATCTACCGTTATCTAAGGTTACTATGTAAAGCTAGGGCTACTAAAATTTTGATTGTTTCTAAGGGAGAGTGATAGTGAGAAATAAAGAATATAATAAAAGACAGATATCAGTATGTATTTCGTTTAACTTAAGGTGATCCGAAGGTCCATTGGCTTTTGTATAATTTAATTAAAAATCTTTACTAATTCAATTGATTAAAAATCCTCGTCTCAAACTTTCGCTCTGTTGATTTAGATTACTATCCTAATCCTAATGTACGCTTTCGCCATCCCATTAGATTTTAGAAAAGCTTTTTGGAAACAACGTAATTAATAAAATGTCTGTTTTATGAAGTTGTTATCTATTTAAATCTCCTAATCTCAAACTTTCGCTCTGTTGACTCGGAACATGCTAATATCCCTAACGTACGCTTTCGCCATCCCACTCGGGTGTAAAAACAATTTTTGAAAATAAATAAGTTCTAATTAGTTTTAATACGCTTTCGCCATCCTTAAAACTAATGTCCTATGTCTACTATCCAGTTAAAGATCTCAAACTTTCGCTCTATTGATTTTAACCTTTGACCGTCTTAACCCCTCAAACTTTCGCTCTATTGGTTTTAAGACTTACTAATTAAATTAGACATACAGACCAAAAACAAGTGATAGTTAATAAAACATAATTAAGCCAATTTATTTCGGATCCCTACGGTTAACTTACTTTACATACCGATATCTTAATAATTTAGCCAGACATATTAATATGGTTAAACATGCATAAATCGGTTTTGTTCATAATAATAGGCATAGTAAATGGCATACAATATATCACGCAAATAAATATAAATAAAGGCGGTAAATAAAAAAACCTGAATTAAATAAATGGTAATTGGATCTTCAAGTACTGAACTTCCACCACAGGTTGGCTGGATCGTTCTTCGGAATTTAAACGGACAGAAAAAATAAACAAGGAAATAAAAACGATAAATCTAACGTAAGGCTAGATTTATAAAAAGTTCACAACAATTTCCGGTGTAGAAATCGTTGTGAGACAATAAGTGTTTGAATGAAAGCAGAATAAAGAAATACGGTTCGCGGTACAAGTTCGGCAGCACTTCGTTGGCAGGAAATCGGACTCCTTGGAAGTGAGGTAGCAGGTTCTATTTATAGGAGAGGTTTTGCTGTGACGTTGCGTGAAAAGAGGAGACTTTGCAGACTGGGTGTGGAGACGTGCGTCTCCAATTCTTCAGGAAGACTGGGTGCAGGACTTGAGACGTGCGTCTCAAGTGGAGAAAATCTAGGAGCAGTTGGAGACGGGCGTCTCCTCTTGGTGACGTGGCAGAAGAACGTTGGAGACGTGCATCTCCACTTGCTGGGAAGGTTTGGGCCACGCGCCTTTGGTTCCATAGTGGGCTGAACTGTCTCTTTTGGGCCTTTTGGGTCCTAATTGCACCCCTCTTTCACTTCAGCACTCCTTTTTCATCTTTTAGGCATGAATATTGGTCATTTAAGCTCCATTTTCTTTCCTTTTCGCAAATAGTCGTAATTAGAGTGTAAAACCTGAAACAAAGCAAATACTCGCGTAATATCATAATAAATTAACATAATAAATGGAAAATGCTATAAATATCTATGGATTTCAAGCTAAATATACGATATAAAATCGTGTTATCAAATTCCCCCAGACTTGAACCTTTGCTTGTCCTCAAGCAAAATAACAAGATAGAAATGGGAGGACAGCGAAATGAAACACGCTTCCACCACATCGTTCGGTCATACTCAGCTACATTGTGTTTGTGTTTGGAAATAATGTTGCAGATTCAAATAATAAACTTATAGTAGCGACACTAGACAACTCCCAGTATGCATACCAATCCGAATCATGCCATTATAGCTCGACCTTTTGACTCGTCATCATGTTTTACCCTTTTCATTCGCGCGCAATCACATTAAGCCCATTATCTTGACACGCACATAGCAGAGTAGTCGGTTAGTGACTATGATCCTTCTCATGGAGTTCTGGCACAATATGTGGTATAATCCTTAGCATTCACTTGTAGATTGTGGGGAATCGGACAATAGTCCTTCCTACCAAGTTCAGTACCAGATGACTTCTGAACCAATCAACAATGAGTTTTTAAATTCTTTGTATTTGAGATTTGCGACCGTTAGGTTAAATGATCTTGTGAGGATCACCTTACTTAGTAGGCACATTTCTTATTATGGTTAAGCACATAATTATTATTATGAGGATCATACACTTATATTCATCGACTCTCTGCGTAGTTTGTATCTAAGACGGTGCCGACTGCTAGAATAAACTACTAAGGGTTACTTCAAAAATTAAAGTCGATGGTTTTGGTATAACGGGTATTCAAATCGGTTACGCATACTTGGGGGTTTTAGAGTGTTGGGACAATAAGGTTATTGACTTGAATAAATTTCTATGCGTTGAGTGTTTGAGTAGCTTCGTATTTTTCAAACGTGTGGGGTTTGCGTTTATCGTATAAGAGCAAAATTTTTGTTATGGCTCAAGAAAATGGAAGAAAGTGTAATAACTACGGAGTTATACATATAAGACTTAAATTCCATAAATATTCTTTATTGAATTAGAAAAACATTACAAGGAAGGGAAATAAACTGAAGGGAAAATAAAACTAAAGGAAATAGAAATAATACGACTCCCCCAGACTTAAATGATGCAGTGTCCTCAATGCATTAGAACTACTCCTCAGTGTTGCGGTTGCGAGAACTGCTTGCGCCTCTTGTACGAACACGGCGACGTCTATCAGGAGGAGAGTCATTCACACGAATGTCAAGATCATGCAAATATGTAGCAATTTCAGTGTATTGACTTTCGTTCCTAATAGCATAGTCGCGGTGCTCCTGTTGCATCTCTCGGATGAGCCTTATTGTTTCAGTTTGGTTTGTCTGCATAGCTTGAACGAGTTGATCTTGTCGTTGAATTGCAGCATACATAGCTTCAAGAGTGATAGGCGGAGGGTTGTTTTGAGGAGGTTGGTTGACATCAGCTTGCCCTTGGTTGAGTTCTTCTTCATTTGCATCCACAGGTTCATTAGGATGTTCAGGTTGGTTATCTTGAGGATTGTCTTCAATGAGCCTCCAACGCTGAACATAACGGATGTTGATTCTTTCAGGGCATGGAAGGATGACATAAGGAATAAGAACTTTGTTGACGACCAAAGTGTATCGACCATCATGGCGGGGTGAAACCAAGTGGGAGTCACGGCAGTAGGTGAGATCGAGTGACTGAGCAGGCTTCATGAGATGTGAGAGTGTGAGGAGCTCGTCACCAAGACCTAAAGCACAGGCCAAGGAAGTAATAATTCCGCCAAGCAAGAATGGGTTTGTAGTGGGGGCGTTGACTAAGCCTTGGATGTGTTGGAACATAAACGGTGCGGCATTGAAACGGATATTGTTGAGTGCACAGTAAAGGAAAAATAGTTCATTTTGGTTTACCTTGTGGTTGTTAGATCTCGCAAAAATAGTATGCCCCAAAACACGTTGAAAATAACGTATAGCGGGGTTTTGAATGTGAGAAGCATGGAGAGCTCTCCAACCGGTAGGAATTTCGCCAGTGAGATTGAACCAAAATTCAAAAGCGAGTTCCTCCCAGGATCGACCATTGAGTTCTTGAAAGATTGAGCGGTGAGCATTTGGTGCATGATTAAAATGCAAATATGAAGCTACGACATCTTGATCTAGAGTATATTCACGGTTGAACATCCGAAATTGGATGCTACCGGTTGAGAGTGGTTGATTAGAGGGAGTGTCGTAGTTGAAAGAACTCAAAAATTCTAAGACGAGCGGCTCATAAGTAGGGACGGGTTCGGTACAAAGATGGTGTAGGCTAGATTTAGTGAGTAAACGGGTCACACCATCAATGAGACCCAGAGTTTCTAGACACTCGGTGTTCACAAATTTTGTGGGAACAACCGAACGTTCGTAGAAGGCGACATATTTTGTTCGTTGAACATCATTGTCGTCATCTCGGAAGATAATATTTGAAAGGTCAGGAGGTGGTCTCTCGGGACGCTCACTACAGATGAATGAACGTGGAGGCATGGTGAGTATGAAAATGAAAAATAGAAATGGAGTGTGGAAGAATAGAGAATGGTATGAAGGTTGTGAAGAAGAAGAGTGGTGGTGGTGTGGTTTTATAGTGAGGTTTGAAAATGGTGTGGTTAATGGAGAATTAAAATGGATTAATGGTGGTGTTTGAAGTTTGAATGGAGTAGAGAATTGGGAAATGAATAGAGTTAAAGAGGTGAATGATGGAGGATGAATGAGGTTTATGGTGTTTAAATGGAATAAATAAGGGGAAGAATAAGGAAGATTGAAAGATGAATTTTGAAATTCAAATTCAAAATTCAAAATGGGAGTTATGGGGGTGCTGCAGCGTGGTCAACAATGCAGACTGCTGCCCTTGGGAGACGCGCGTCTCAGGCAGTCTGTCTGCTAGGGGACAAAGCATGGAGACGGGCGTCTCCTGTCCTCTGAATGATTCTGCTGGTCTCACACAGATGGAGACGTGCGTCTCCTGTTGTAGGCAAGTGGTTCACGCATGCAAGGGACCAGACAGTGCTGGCAGATACCATAAATTGTCCATCAGTTCAGAGCAGTGTCTTTTTAATACTATTAACAGCAAAAAGTGATAAACAGGCAAATATATAGCAGTCAATAGCAGTGTAATATAGCACAGTAGCAATAATCAAAAGAATATTGCATTTAAAGTTAAACCGGTACTGAGTGTTGACATAAGCAGAATGTAAAATGCAGAAAAATGAAAATCTAAACTTATGAATAAAAATTGCTAAAACTAGAAATAAAATCTAATAATCTAATACGGTAACATCTAACCACGTCTATTGTTATGCTCATTAGACTGAATGTGTTTGAAAACTTCGTCGAACTGAGCATTTACGGTGTCGATGAAATCGAAGAACTGCATTTGCAAAGTGTGTAGCTCGTTGCGCACATGTTGGACATCTTGTTGTAGTGCAGTGATGGCTTGCTCGTGTGTGTTCAGGTTAGGCGTTCTTTGATTCACCGATGCGGTGGATGTAGCAGGTTGTTGTTGCTCGAGCTCGACATCAGTTATATCAACAGTGTAATCATCAACAGAATCTTCAGAACGAGTTTCAGGCTCATACTCAGATATAGGTTCATCTACAGAAAGAGGTTCATAAACCGGAATGGGTTCATCTTCAGGATTAGGTTCATAGTATCCAGGAGGAGTGTCAGGCTCAGATTCTGATACATGCATTTCCTCATCAAAATGTTCATAGGCTTGAGGGGTTTCAGGTGAGGGTTCTCTCTCAGGAATCTGATCATAGAAAATCCAGTTGGCAGGGTTGTGCACACTCGTCCTAGGACTCGGTAAAGTGAACTGATCCAATACTTTGTTATCAATGAGTAAATCAAACTGATCAGGTCCAAGGTTACCGATGATACCTCGGTTAAAGCAGAAGTGAATGTCCATAGAATTGTGGGAGCCAAGAGGTGTCAATCTAAGCAAAGGTACTCTCATTCCTATAGCATTAGCAATCATAGTGACGAATCCGCCGATCCTAATAGGTGAAACTTCGTCTTGCGTGATGCGCTCGAAGTTTGTTAGCATGAAAGCGATGGCATTGACCGGGCGATTCTGAGAGGTACAAAACATGATAAATAACTCTTCTCTAGAGACTTCAGTGACATTATCGGGTTTACCAAAAATGTAGTGAGCAAGGATCTTATGGAAGTATCTGAAGGCGGGGTTATGGATGTTCTCAGATTGAAATTCATTCTCTTCAGGGTTATCGTTTCCAGTGATCTTGCCCCAATATTTTTCCAACTCCCAGTAAGCAAGATTGTCTTCAGCTACTTTGGTGTATGCATCTGATCCATGAGGTAGCTCTAGCATTTCAGCAAAATCTCGGATGTAGAAATTAAATTCCATACCAAAGAGTCTAAAGAGAATAACTCCTTTTCTCAGTCCTTGTCCACAGTTTGGAAGATAGGTCAGGGAGCTCAAGAATTCCAGAGTGAGCTTCCGGTAGGTACTAAATTTGCGGAACAGGTGAGAACCAGTCCAACCAATTTGGTTTAGCAGGTGTAGGATGCTCTCTTCGATACCAAGTTTCACCATAGTTGGTTGGTGAGGATAGCAAGTCAAATCCATGTGTCTTTCAGCCAGCTTATTAAATCTTGCTTCTTGTCCTCTACCACGGAACACAACTTCCATATTATCAACTTCTTGCATCGTAGTTAGTAGTTAAGAAAAACCTAGAAGTTGAAAATATTAAGATTAAGTTAGAACTAGGCTAGTGTCGATTTTAAAAATAAAATAAAATTAAGTAACAAGTTATAATAATAAATATAATTATAAAACGGAAATATTTTCTCGAATTAAGATAGCAGTTATAATTATAATAATTATTATAAGATGTAAGAAAAAAGTAAAAAAAAATGATTAAAATTAGAATAGATTATTTAAATGAAAAAAATAAAAGTTTAAAAATAAAAATAAAATAAAAGAATAAATAAATGTGGGTTGTCTCCCACCAAGCGCTTTGTTTTATGTCGTAAGCTCGACGATTTTAAAAATAGAAAACTATTTTTTCGAAAGAGCGGGCAGTTCGTCAAGTTTAAAAACTTCGATGTTTTCATCGTGTTCGAGATGATGGTAATACTTAAGACGTTGCCCATTTATGACAAAAGGTTTGACGGTTTCTCCTTTGATTTCTATCGCTCCACTCGGAAATATGTTAGTTATTTCGAAAGGGCCAGACCATCTAGATCGTAACTTACCAGGAAATAATTTTAGTCTAGAATTAAATAAAAGTACTTTA
The DNA here is from genome assembly GCF_029867415.1 of Vicia villosa. Taxonomy (NCBI): domain Eukaryota; kingdom Viridiplantae; phylum Streptophyta; class Magnoliopsida; order Fabales; family Fabaceae; genus Vicia; species Vicia villosa. The sequence continues at coordinate 22,711,267 of NC_081183.1, read as the reverse complement.
TCGCCTATGCTAAAATTTTTCCTAGATATACGCTTGTCGTGCCATTTTTTCGTTCTCTCTTTATAGATTTTGGCGTTTTCATAAGCGTCTTGTCTAAGTTCTTCTAATTCGTTTATGTCTAGAAGTCGTTTCTCACCAGCGGCAGTGTAGTTTAGGTTTAAGTTCTTAATGGCCCAATAGGCTTTATGTTCTAACTCTACCGGTAGGTGGCATGATTTTCCATAAACGAGTTTGAATGGGGTAGTTCCTATTGGAGTTTTGAAAGTTGTTCTATTAGCCCATAAAGCTTCATTCAGCTTGGTTGACCAATCTTTTCTAGATATAGCGACAGTTTTCTCCAATATTTGTTTTATTTCGCGGTTAGATACTTCTACTTGTCCGCTTGTTTATGGATGGTATGGTGTAGCTATTCGATGATTTACTCCATATTTTCGAAGGAGTTTCTCAAGTATTCTTGAAATGAAATGAGAACCACCATCACTAATTACCAATCTTGGCACACCGAACCTAGGAAAGATGACGTTTTTGAAAAGTTTGATAACTACTCGTGTATCGTTTGTAGGAGAAGCAATAGCTTCTATCCATTTTGAAACGTAATCGACAGCTACGAGTATATATTGATTTCCAAACGATGACGGAAACGGTCCCATAAAGTCTATTCCCCAGACGTCAAATATTTCTACTTCTAGAATGCCTTTTTGAGGCATTTCATCGCGTCTTGAAATGTTTCCGGTTCGTTGGCATCTATCACAGCTTAGTACAGCAAAATAAACGTCTTTCCATAGGTTGGGCCAGAAGAGTCCAGATTGAAGGATTTTGGCGCAGGTTCTAGATGTGCTATGGTGTCCTCCACACGGTGCAGAATGATAGTGTGTTATTATGCTTCTTATCTCTTCCTCGGGTACACAACGTCTAAAGATTCCATCGGGGCCTCTTTTGAACAGGAGTGGGTCGTCCCAATAGTAATGTTTTAGGTCATGGAAGAATTTCTTCTTCTGTTGGTAACTTAGATCAGGAGGAAGCACACCAGCAGCTAGGTAGTTTACGAAATCTGCATACCAAGGTGTGTCAGAGCGGGCTAAAGCTATTTCAGCTAAGTTGTTGGTTTCAGCGTTCGGATGGTATGGTTCGAATTCATTTGCTTCTAATTGGGCGATGAGTCTTTCATAAGGGAAATCATCGTCAATAGGTACTTCTTCGGGTTTCAGATTTTCTAATCGAGAGAGGTGATCTGCTACGACATTTTCAGTGCCCTTTTTATCTTTAATTTCCAGGTCGAACTCTTGTAGTAACAAGATCCATCTCAAAAGTCTTGGTTTGGCGTCCTTTTTGGCTAGGAGGTACCTAATGGCGGCATGGTCAGTGTATATGATTATTTTGGCTCCTACCAGGTAAGAACGGAACTTGTCTAGTGCAAATACGACAACTAATAGTTCTTTTTCTGTCGTGGCATAATTCATTTGAGCTTCGTCTAGGGTTCTACTCGCATAGTATATGACATGTAGTTTCTTATCTTTTCTTTGCCCTAGAACGGCTCCTACAGCATAATCACTCGCGTCACACATTATTTCGAAAGGTTCATTCCAGTCGAGAGGTTGCATAATTGGCGCAGAGATTAATGCTCGTTTAAGCGTTTGAAATGCTTCAGTGCATTTATCGGTGATAATAAATTCGGCGTCTTTCATAAGTAATTCGGTTAACGGTTTGGTTATTTTAGAGAAATCCTTAATGAAACGTCGGTAGAAACCAGCGTGTCCTAGAAAACTTCTTATTTCTCTAACGGTTTTGGGAGGTTGAAGGTTTTCGATAATTTCAATTTTTGCTTTATCAACTTCGATTCCTCTATCAGATATGATGTGTCCAAGTACAATTCCTTGTCGAACCATGAAATGGCATTTTTCTCAATTAAGGACTAGGTTAACGCTTACGCATCGTTTAAGTACCAGTTCAAGGTTCTCTAAACATGTTTCGAAACTTCCTCCACAGACAGAGAAGTCGTCCATAAAGACCTCCATTATTCCATCTAGGAAGTCGGCAAATATTGCCATCATGCATCTTTGGAAGGTCGCGGGTGCATTGCATAGTCCAAAAGGCATTCGTCTATAAGCGAATGTACCATAAGGACAGGTAAACGTGGTCTTCTCTTGGTCGTCAGGGTGGATAGGAATTTGGAAAAATCCGGAGTATCCATCCAGATAACAGAAATGCGAGTGTTTAGCTAGGCGTTCGAGCATTTGATCTATGAAAGGTAAAGGGAAATGGTCTTTTCGGGTAGCTTTGTTTAGCTTCCTATAGTCAATGCATATTCTCCATCCAGTTTGGGTACGTTGTGCTACAGATTCGCCTTTAGCGTTAGTGATTACAGTAACTCCTCCTTTCTTTGGTACGACGTGAACGGGGCTAACCCATTTACTATCGGATATAGGGTATATTATTCCGGCTTCTAGCAGTTTTTGGATTTCCTTTTTAACCACATCGCTCATAATAGGATTTATTCGCCTTTGATGTTCTCTAGAGGTTTTACTATCGTCTTCGAGCATAATGCGGTGCATACACAGAGAAGGGCTTATACCTTTCAGATCTGATATGTTATATCCTAAAACGGTTGGGTATTTTCTTAGGACATTAAGTAATTTTTCAGTCTCGGTTCGTCCTAAGTTGGCGTTCACTATAACTGGTCGATTTAGTTCTTCGTTTATAAATTCGTATCTAAGATCGGTAGGAAGTGTTTTCAGCTCTATAGCAGGTTTTCTTAGGTCCAGGTATAGGATCGGGAGTTAAAGCTAAGCATTCACTCAGGTGGTCATCTTGATATTCCTCACGCCAGTTGTCATCTTCAAGAATTGGCGGCATAGGAATTCTTAGGATCTCGGTTTCTCTTCTCCTACTTCAAAAGTAAGCTTTCCTCGCTTTACATCTATAATTGCACCAGCGGTTGCTAAAAATGGTCTTCCTAATATGATCGGGATGTTAGAATCTTCTTGGATATCCATAATGATGAAGTCAGTTGGGATGTAGAATTGACCTACACGAACAGGGATATTCTCTAACATTCCTACAGGGTATTTTACTGAACGGTCAGCTAGTTGAAGAGACATTCTCGTTGCTTTAAGCTCACCTAGATTGAGTTTCTTACAGGTTGAAAGAGGCATCAAACTAACACTAGCTCCTAAATTGCACAAGGCCTTCTTTATAATAGTTTTACCTATTACGCAGGGTATAGAGAAACTACCAGGGTCTTTCAGTTTTGGAGGCATGTTATTTTGGATGATAGCGCTACATTCGGCGGTAAGTGTTACGGTTTCGTTATCCTCGAGTTTCTTTTTGTTTGATAAGATTTCTTTTAGGAATTTAGCGTACGAAGGCATTTCAGTTATGGCTTCTGTGAACGGTATGGTTATGTTTAATTGTTCCAGAAGTTCTACAAATCTTTTAAATTGCGCTTCGGTTTTTGATTTAGCTAATCTCTGAGGGTAAGGAATTGGTGGCTTATAAGGCGGTGGTGGAACATAGGGTTTCTCTTTTTCAGGTTCCACTTCGTTATTGTTCTCTTTAGTCTTAGCAGTTTGGTCATCAGTTGATGTCTTTTGGGTTTCCTTTGGCTCTTGTTGTGACATGGGTATGTTTTGAGTTCTAGGATCAATAGGTCCATCGTAATTCGTTCCACTTTGTAGTGTTATTGCGTTCGCATGTCCTTTAGGATTGGGTTGAGTTTGAGCAGGAAACGTGCCAGCAGGGGCAGCAGTAGGTGCTTGTTGTTGAGCTACTTGTGAGATTTGAGTTTCTAACATTTTGTTATGCGTAGCTAAGGCATCTACTTTGTTCGATAGTTGTTTTAGTTGCTCGCTGTTGTGGATGTTTTGATTTAGGAAGTCCTTATTGGTTTGTTGTTGGGAAGCTATAAAGTTCTCCATCATGATTTCTAGATTTGACTTCCTAGGGGTGTTTTGAGCAGCTACAGACGCTTTTTGGTAGCCAGGTGGTACAGCAGGTGCTTGTCCAGGTGCGTACAACGCATTGTTGTTCTTATAAGAAAAGTTCGGGTGGTTTTTCCATCCAGGGTTGTACGTGTTAGAATAAGGGTTTCCTTGAGCATAGTTTACTTGATCAGATGGGACTCCAGTCAAGAGTTGACATTCGGCAACTACATGTCCAGTCAATCCACAAATCTCGCAGTTAGGTGTTACAGCAGCAGCGGTGGCTGAAGGAGTGATGGTTAAGTTCTCGATCTTTTGAGTTAAAGCGTCTACTTTAGCGTTAACGCGGTCTATACCACTTATTTCGTACATTCCTCCTTTGGTTTGGGTTTTCTCTAGAGCAGCTCGTTCTCCACCCCATTAGTAATGATTTTGTGCCATGTTCTCTATGAGTTTGTATGCTTCATCATGGGGTTTGTCCATTAATGCTCCGCCAGCAGCGGCATCTATAGTCATTTTAGTGTTATATAAGAGACCACCATAGAAAGTATGGATGATCATCCATGGTTCGAGTCCATGATGAGGGCATATTCTAAGCATGTCCTTGTAGCGTTCCCAAGCTTCGAAGAGTGATTCGTTATCTTTCTGGGTAAATCCGTTGATTTGACCTCTAAGCATAGCAGTTTTGCTAGGCGGAAAGTATCTCGCTAAGAATACTCTCTTCAATTCGTCCCATGTAGTTATGGAATTGGAAGGCAGGGATTGAAGCCACGCTCTAGCTCTGTCTCTCAAGGAGAAAGGAAAGAGACGTAATCGAATAGCTTCGGGACTAACGTTGTTAGCTTTGACGGTGTCGGCGTGTTGCACGAACACAGATAAATGGAGGTTAGGGTCGTCTACAGGGCTTCCAGAGAATTGATTCTGTTGAACAGCTTGGACCAGCGAAGGTTTCAGTTCGAAATTGTTTGCCTCAATCGCAGGTGGTGCGATACTTGAATGCGGTTCAGCGCGCGAAGGAGCGGCATAGTCTCTGAGAGGACGAATAGCAGCCATCTCTAACTTCGGGATAATTTGATTGATTTGCTCAGTAAAAGTCAATTCTTGATTAATAGGAATTGGTGCTACTTCGGGAAGATTGCGAGCTCGACGTTTGACGTTAATGAAACGTTCGATCTCGTTAATTCGTTGTATTAAATCTCCTCCTTATGAACGAGTATTTGGCATACAATCGTTCAGAAAGAAAGGGAAGAATTGTCCTAGTCTCTACGGTGTAACAGTGAGTTACGATATCGACTTAAATAGTCCCCGGCAACGGCGCCAAAAACTTGATCGCGACTTTACGTGTCTATAAATCTGATGACTGCAAGTGCACAGTCGTGTCGTGTAGTTTTAAAAGATATCGAATCCACAGGGACTATGAATCGATCTACCGTTATCTAAGGTTACTATGTAAAGCTAGGGCTACTAAAATTTTGATTGTTTCTAAGGGAGAGTGATAGTGAGAAATAAAGAATATAATAAAAGACAGATATCAGTATGTATTTCGTTTAACTTAAGGTGATCCGAAGGTCCATTGGCTTTTGTATAATTTAATTAAAAATCTTTACTAATTCAATTGATTAAAAATCCTCGTCTCAAACTTTCGCTCTGTTGATTTAGATTACTATCCTAATCCTAATGTACGCTTTCGCCATCCCATTAGATTTTAGAAAAGCTTTTTGGAAACAACGTAATTAATAAAATGCCTATTTTATGAAGTTGTTATCTATTTAAATCTCCTAATCTCAAACTTTCGCTCTGTTGACTCGGAACATGCTAATATCCCTAACGTACGCTTTCGCCATCCCGCTCGGGTGTAAAAACAATTTTTGAAAATAAATAAGTTCTAATTAGTTTTAATACGCTTTCGCCATCCTTAAAACTAATGTCCTATGTCTACTATCCAGTTAAAGATCTCAAACTTTCGCTCTATTGATTTTAACCTTTGACCGTCTTAACCCCTCAAACTTTCGCTCTATTGGTTTTAAGACTTACTAATTAAATTAGACATACAGACCAAAAACAAGTGATAGTTAATAAAACATAATTAAGCCAATTTATTTCGGATCCCTACGGTTAACTTACTTTACATACCGATATCTTAATAATTTAGCCAGACATATTAATATGGTTAAACATGCATAAATCGGTTCGGTTCATAATAATAGACATAGTAAATGGCATACAATATATCATGCAAATAAATATAAATAAAGGCGGTAAATAAAAAAAACCTGAATTAAATAAATGGTAATTGGATCTTCGAGTACTGAACTTCCACCACAGGTTGGCTGGATCGTTCTTCGGAATTTAAACGGGCAGAAAAAATAAACAAGGAAATAAAAACGATAAATCTAACGTAAGGCTAGATTTATAAAAAGTTCACAACAATTTCCGGTGTAGAAATCGTTGTGAGAAAATAAGTGTTTGAATGAAAGCAGAATAAAGAAATACGGTTCGCGGTACAATTTCGGCAGCACTTCGTTGGCAGGAAATCGGACTCCTTGGAAGTGAGGTAGCAGGTTCTATTTATAGGAGAGGTTTTGCTGTGATGTTGCGTGAAAAGAGGAGACTTTGCAGACTGGGTGTGGAGACGTGCGTCTCCAATTCTTCAGGAACACTGGGTGCAGGACTTGAGACGTGCGTCTCAAGTGGAGAAAATCTAGGAGCAGTTGGAGACGGGCGTCTCCTCTTGGTGACGTGGCAGAAGAACGTTGGAGACGTGCGTCTCCACTTGCTGGGAAGGTTTGGGCCACGCGCCTTTGGTTCCATAGTGGGCTGAACTGTCTCTTTTGGGCCTTTTGGGTCCTAATTGCACCCCTCTTTCACTTCAGCACTCCTTTTTCATCTTTTAGGCATGAATATTGGTCATTTAAGCTCCATTTTCTTTCCTTTTCGCAAATAGTCGTAATTAGAGTGTAAAACCTGAAACAAAGCAAATACTCGCGTAATATCATAATAAATTAACATAATAAATGGAAAATGCTATAAATATCTATGGATTTCAAGCTAAATATACGATATAAAATCGTGTTATCAACTCCTACTTGCCTTGTTGCTCTTCGAAACTCCAGAATCCTTTTGTACAGCGGCTTCTTTGATCTTTCTCTTTCGAGCTACGGCTCTAGTTGAAACTGGAATCAGTATTTCAGCCAAAAGAAAGAAAAGTTAGTCGAAAGTTGTCTAAACCCAAACCTTCAGGTATTGGAGTCAAGACACGAACATGTTCAAGATCTATATCAAGGTGTCCTTTGAAAGTTTCCAGGGTATGCTTAGTCGGGACCACTCGTTCAGCGTGTTTTTTAGTGCTTTCCTGAAGAATTTTAAAAGCGTTCTTACACACGAACCAGTCTGGGAAAGGAGGGCTTAAAGCCACACCAAAATCAGCACTTGGCAGTGGAGGGAATTTTGGAGGATTAAGTTTGAAAGCCACTTCATAACGTAGTTCTGGTCTAACAGACGAGGGCAGTTTCAACTTATCCAGTTTAGCAGAGAACTTTTCGCGTAAAATAACTGCAGCTTCACGAACGGTCCGACTAAGATCATCAGGCCTGTAGATAGTCTCAAAGAATTTTTGAAAGGCTTGTATTTCTTTAATATGGGTTGAAGTACCTTTGCGAAAGTTTTCCTGCACATCAGCAAAAGCTTCAGTTAGTTCTCGAGTAAGGCTCTCAGCATCGAAGATCTGCATGGTGTAGTAATCTATCCACCATTGTTGGAAATCTGGAGTAGAATAAAAGGCAAGTTCGAAAGGAATAGGAGAGAGATTGGTAACACCAGTGTATCTGGCGATTTTTTATTCACACTCATCTTCAGCTAAATACAAAGTATGTAGACACATATGGTTCCTTTTCTCATACAGGCATTTGGGTTTTATTTGAACCAATCCAAATTGTCTCGACACCAAATTTGGTTGGTAGCAGAGAAGAACACATTGGCCTTTGGAGGGTCGAAGACGGTGATAGAACAGCCTTGGGGTAAGAAAAGCTTCCCAAATAATTACAGATTCAGTCTGTTGATCTGGGGAGGTCGCTGGAAACCTTCGAGTGAACCATTCAGGACCCACTGTCCTTTGTAAGAATGGAGCCATTGAAGGACTAAATTGATCACACTGAGCAAACATCATGACATATGCTAAAAAGTGTTCACGAAGCTTCCCAGTATCTTCTTTAGGAGTTAGTGAAGCCAACCTGGTTCCTTCTACAGCTCGATTTTTGATGTCTGGATCTTCTTCGTTGATAGTACCTCGAAATGAGAGGTGAGCTTCGAAAGTAGCATTAAGCCACAGTTGCAAAAACCAGAAAGGACCAGCAAAGAGCAGAGATCCTGATTCATAATTCTTAACAAGGTCTGTTACTTCACCTAGGTTCTCATAGAGAAACCCTAGAATTAACTGGCTTAGGTTCAGTTATGTTCCATCGTGTAGTTGATTGGCCATACAAAGATACCTCTTTGCTACCTGTATGGACCTAGAGCAGAAAACGCACCTCGAAAGCCATAAGGCTAAGAAAGCAACATGCTCTTCGTCTGAGACTACCTCATTGTTTTCGTCATGATATTGTTGAATGAACGCAGTATAAGTAACTGTTGCTTCGCTAAAGTTAATGGTATCGGTATCCATGACATTAGGGTCAAAGGTCTCTCCGGTTGGTCGAAGCCCCGTGATAGCAGCTATGTCGAAAAGAGTGGGGGTGACCATTCCACACGGAAGATGGAAAGTGTTATGGGAAGCATCCCAGAAATGAACTGATGCCACTAACATGGTTTGGTTATACTCTAAACCAGTCTTGGACAGTTGGATTAAATCGTAAATACCCAGTTGTTTCCAGAAAGAAGCCTTGTGTTTCTCTACTCTTGTTAGCCAGGCATAATACAGTTCAGGGTCTTTTGCTAAAGGAATTGACCTAAAAACTCTCAAAAAATTGGTTATATAGTTTAACCTAATTTTCTCTAGGGCTGAAGGGGTTACGGTCGAAATGTCTTCTGCATTATTAGGATCTGCTAAGATAGGACAACCATCTTCATCTATTTTTTTCTTACTAACTAAAGGCCTAGTTTTATAATAAGCAGGAAAGAATTTATTCAGAGAAGAGTTAGTTTCTCCTGGTAAAGGACCCATGAAGGCATGAGTTTTTCCAGAAAGTTCAAAGGGAATGATTACCTGAGAAGCATAAATGGCGCGCACTTCTGCAGTATTTGGGTTTGGTATGTATTCTTGATCCCCCCATCTGTGTAGATTTCTGAAGTTTCAAAGCAGGTTGAAGAACATTTGAAGAAGACGCCATGAGTAAGTTTGATTTGAGAAATGGGTTTGAATGGAACCAGAGACGTTCTTTTCTGTGGAAAGAATGAGGAAATAGAGGTGAAAGTTATATGAGAGTATGAGTTCAGGTATTTAAAGGTTTAACGGAAGCCCTTTCAAATCTTTTGAGTAAAAACCAAGAGACACGCGGCAGACGTTGATTTAATCCAACGGCGGTCGAATAGTTATTAGCTTTACTCCTAGTATGTAGGAGTAATGATCATGAAGTAAGACCAGAACGTGGGAATGTAAGTTATGAGTAGACATCTTTGAAAATGACAAGACGTTTTGGAAATAGAGTCATAAATGATTATGACGTCGGTCAATGATCATGGAACTCTAAAACGAAATCTTATTACAACAAGAAACACCTATTTCTCTTGTTTTTCGAAACAGGCATTTAATGGGGGCAATTTGTTAGCTGAAGATTTCGTTTAGGAAGAATGTTCTTCGAAGGTCTGAAATTCGAAGGAGATGGTTACTGATGATCATCTTTGAAGATAAAAAATGGCTACTGATGGCCATGCTTCGAGAATGATGTTTAAGTTGGAACAAAGATAGTTGACACTGAAGTGAAAATTTAGAAAGAATAGTCTTTGGGACTTAGACGTTTTGCGAAACATGCGAAGTACTGAAGCTTAGCGTGGTTTCGTGGCATTCTCGACTCCGATTATGTTGCCACGCGTCGAAGGGATATTCAGGCGGGATGATTTGAATTTCGAAGTAGTTTATGTAACCGCACGAAGACAGATGGCATCCCTGGATTTTCTGCGAGCAACGTGGCATTAGATTAGTGTATGACCGTTAGGGTCGAAACTAGTATATAAATAAGGGTCTTAATGTTAGGATTCCGTGTGTTCATTTTGTACAAATCACTCACATATTGCTCAAGTATCAAGTGTTAAGAGAAAGAGTTCGCTGAGAAATGTACGTATGACACCAACACCAATTTAAATACATGTGTATTTTCCTTTATTCAAGTATCTTTCGATATTACTGCATTTTCGTTTACTTTCTGTCATTTACATTCCTGCACTCTTTATTTTCATGTCATTTATCTTCGAAGCACTTAACTTTTCTGCACTTTAAGATTCTCGCACTTTTACAGTTTTGTCTTATGTTTTATCTTTAACTTACCCTTTCGCTGATGTTATATTTACGTGTATAACAAGGTGATTGCTAATCTTTATTTATTTGATCAAGTATTTCTTATTTCGAGACACACCAATCATAGACATAATTCGAACTATCATGAATAACAACCTATTTGACTATGTCCTAGGATCAATCTAGTCGATCCTGCGAGTAACCAAATCATATTTATTATAGTTTGAAGACTAGCGGTTGTTTATCGGAAATCACCGTAAACACCACCTCAACTTATTCATTGTTAATTCTCTGAATTATGTAATTGGCTTTTATGTTTCACTAAACTATATGTACCCTAGGGTATAAAACTTGCAAATAGAAAAAAGGTACCAAAACAACAGGTACAACAAGAAGATGTCCTATGAGATGTTGGAACATGTTTTGGAATAACATGTCCTATGGAATAGCTGTTGACATCGCGCCTGGTGAGCTAGATTAGTGAGATTCAGTTTCAAATTAACAGATGCAGAATATTCTCTGAATATTATGCAAATCATATAAGGCGTTATATGTTTAGAAGGCATGAAGAATCAATCAAAACATTTGAAGATTGTATAGTTTCTAAATGCGGAGATATTTTTGGAAACTAGCAGATTGAAGACCTTGCTTGTAGCATAAGTTACTGCTATATTGTAACAACAAATTTACTTTGATTGACGCCCCAAATCCAGTTGGGTATAGGTTATTAATATAAGTGTTTGTAATCTAGAAAGTAAGACAACCAAGAATAGAAAAGATGTAATCATTATCTTTTTAGAAAGTATACAAGTACATGGAAGCCCATAGGTTTTTCTAATTGTGCACCCGCATTTTGAACTATCCGGCTGTTAGCTGAAGATTTCGTTTTATATTGTTTGTCCTTCGAAGGAGTTGAGAATCGAAGGAAAGATGGTTACTGATGGCCATCCCTTAAAAAGTGAAAGTATGGCTACTGATGGTCATGCCTCGAAGATACAGACTTCTAAGTTCGTTGAAGATAGTGAACACTGAAAGACTAATGAAAGCATATGTCTTCGGGACTTAGACAAAATTTATAAAGTATATATTTAAGCGTTACTACTTAGCGTGTTTTCATAGTGTTTTTACACTGCCACGCGTCGAAGATGGACTCAGGCGGGAAGATTTGAAATTCGAAGACGGTTTCGTAACCGTTCAAATACAGATGGCTTCGCTGGAAGTTCTGATGAGAAACGTGGCAGCAGATTAGTGTAGGACCGTTAAGGTCGAAACTAGTATAAATAGGAGTTTTAATGTTAGGATTCCGGGTGTTCATTTTGTACAAATCACTCACATATTTACTCAAGTATTAAGTGTTACGAGAAAGAGTTCGCTGAGAAAATGTACGTATGACACCACCATTTTAATACATGTGTATTATATTTCATTTTCGAATACATTTCTGAATTACTGCATTTCATTTATTTCTTGTCATTTACATTCCTGTATCTTTATTTTACTTCCGAATTTACTTTCATGATCATTTACTTTTAAAGTCTTTAACGTTTCTGCAGTTTAAGATTCTTTATGTTTTAACAATCTTTAAGTTTCATATGTTATGTTATTTATCTTTCTTGTTGAAGTTATAATTACATATAACGAAGCAATTACCAAGATTCTTGAATCGAACAATACTCATCGAAGAGGACAAATTATGAATATGATTCAAATGAACATTGATAACAATCTTCTTGACTATGTGTCCTAGGATCAATCTAGTCGATCCTGCAAGTAACCAAATCATATTTATTATAGTTTGGAAGACTAGCAGTTGTTTACCGGAAATCACCGTAAACAAATTGGCACGCCCAGTGGGACAGTGTCACGCGGATTGTTTTAATCAATTGTTTTGTTTTTGTCTAGACAATATCAAGACCTTGTATGAACCTTAGGAACGGTAAATTAAAAGACAGTGCACAACCGATTCCCAAACGAAGGTACAACAAGAAAATGGTCGTTACGTCCAGTGCAGGGGGTAATCAAGATCCCCCACAAGGTTCAGGATCAGGAGCGGCAAATTCGACTTCTACTCAAGAAGCACGGGATGCAACGGGTCCAAATGGATCGAGACCTGCAGATAATTCCCAGACTATGCCTGAAAATAATACAGCACCCTCAGGGACTGTTCCAGTTTCAGTGTCGACAACCGCACCCTCATCCACAAGTGCAGAGGACGTATTGTTTGCCTCGACAAATGCTGCAAACAATTTATTTGGTCAAGGTACAAACTCCGCTTTCGAATGGAGACCAAATAATCCATACGGAATGCCATACCCACATGGAACAGGCGTACGAGGGACAGGACATATATATCCCCCAACTAACAATGCGGCATTTTCACCAAATGTTAGTTCAGTAGGTCGAAGTGCACATAACACTGGTTTCTCTACCCAGATGCCTCACTTTACCACAAATAACCAAGCAGCATTTCGACAAGAAATGGATGCAAGCAACCATGATATGGTAGGGGTTTTGGCCAGAGAACTAACTTCAGTCTTGAACCCACTAATGGCAAATGTTACCACTACAAATAGAGAAAACGTAGAAATTTTCCAAAAGATATCATCGCAAATGAATCGAATGGCAGAATTCATGGGAGTACCACCACCTAAAAGGAAAGACAAACAGCCTGTCAATCAAGAAGAGAGGCCTATTTTGGAACGTGTGCAAGATATGGTTCCCCCACCTAGGACGGTTCCTAGGGATATAGGCCCCTCACGAAGGATGGAGTCGTTCGAAAAGACTCCGGTAATTAACTTGGAGGATTCAAGTCAAAGGACTGTCCCCTTTCGACAAGAAATGGAGGAAGAACGACCCAGATTGAGGATTTTGGGTAGGGACGATCATCCAGATGAGATTGTCCAAAGAGTCAGAAGAGAAAATCTGGCCACAGAAAATAATTTAATTGCCATGATAGAAAGGGTTATGGCCAATAATGGCCTTAGTACTGGACTCAGACGTCCAAATTATACATCCCCTATATCAGATTATATCATGCAAACAGAATTGCCTAGGGGAACTAAGGTTCCTAAATTCACAAAATTTTCTGGCGAAACTAATGAGTCAACTGTGGAACATATTGCTAGATATTTAACA